>NC_061111.1:81622286-81670693 GCF_002878395.1 Capsicum annuum
GAATTTGAGTCTATCTTACTATCACCCATTGACATAATATTATTATTATTTCTACTATATAGAAAGTTGAGTGTGGAATGACCAAGGGCAACATAGTCATTTTTTCCCATGGTGAATGAGTTCCAGAATAATCTACCTCTTCAATCATCACTCTCACTCACCTTTCACTCTTCAATATTCATGGATGGCTTCTCATCTGGGTTAAAGTTGTAGCTGATAGATTGCCGTTGAATCTTGGTATGAATTACTACCGTCATGTTTTTTTTTCTACTTGTTTTGCTTATTTATCTAATGTAACTATTTATTTATCGAATCCTCTATTTTCCTTCTCAAGGTTTCATTCTCAGAAGCTAATCAACCAAAAAAATTATCTTGCATCTGTGACTTCCATGAACCCTAAAGATACATTCATTAAAGTCTCTTTCTAAAGGAACAAGATCTTTCACTATTGTTTTATTGAAGCTTTTTAATTAAGTTTTTTGTTGTCAATCGGTTTGCTATTTTTTACAATATCTAGGCAAGGATTAATGCTAATGATTCTTATTAATTTGTTAAAGAACATAATCTTAAATATTAGAGCATTTTTACTTTGATGTAAAGACCAAAAATAGATGCATTCACAATAATACTTTGAATCTGTCATTTGTTTATGGTGGGAAAGAGTAAAAAGCATAAATCTTGCAACATCTAATGAAGGTATTTCTATATGTGGAAGGCATAAGTATTGTTCTTGTTTGAAGTAGTATAGGAAGAACTAGAATGAACATTTTCTCTGACATATGAAGAACTATTATCATTCAGTTCATGACCCTAAAAGTGTCGTCTCTAATAAACATTGTTAATTGCTTGAATCACAAAGGGAGCACATCACTTTTCAGTTGTTGTGCTTAGGGTATTAAAATTAATGTTCTTTAGGTTTAAATGCTCTCTCTCTCTTGTCCTCCCTAACCTTTCTTCTCACTTTAACATTTAGGTCCATTCTCCCTAGTGAATCTATGTCGCTCGTACTCGAATGCGGATCTAGAGGTTGAATTCTTCATGATCTAAATTTTAACATTCGGGGGTACGGATATGGGAGCGAGGATTCAACTAAAAATATTTCAAATATCTAAAAATATAGTTATATGTCTAAATTATGAGACATGTGAAAAACTTAGAAGGTGTTATGCGGAAAAGATATTGAATAACAGGAGAATCCTAAAAGCTGATACAAGGAAAAGGACTGACATAGAAATTTCTATAGACAAGGTACTCCAATTTCTTTAATTTCATACTAGCTTTGTTTTGATTACAAAAATTATTATATTTGTCCTGATTTATTGCATTGATTTTGGTACAACTACTCAAGATCGGTTGACCAAATCCGGTAAGGATCTTACACCTACACCCATGTCATGTCTACATGGGTGTGGCACCAAAAGTGAAGAGTCCAATCAACTTAGAAGTGAATTGCTGAAGCATTTTTGTAGAAAGAGGCTACATTTTTTGTCTGAAGATCTATATAGCGTGGACTCTCTCAAAAATCATAAGGAAATTTATCATTTAACCACTCATCGACCTACTGTGAGTTGATGAATGTTCTTTCTGAATGAATCAGTTACACTTGGTATACTCTAGATATATGTTTAGCTGTTGGAATGATAATATGTAATTATTGCAAGACATAGCGGAGATGCTTTATTCAGAATCCAAAATATACGAAGTAATGAAATTAGCACCATAAGAGGTCAGGAGGCAGTTGCCATAACATGTCAGTGTTGTTTTTAGATTACTTGGGGTGATGGAAATTCTTATTAGTAAGTTATTGTAACACCCCATAAAATACTTAAGCTTAATTCAGTCCTTTAAGCTTGTCAAAGGGGTCACGGACTTAGAAAATTCTAGCTAGGTGCCCAACTTAGCTTAATTTTTGCCTTCAAAAGTTGGAAAATTCATTTCGCCACCTTAACGTCCTTTAATGGTCTATATTATTGTTAATTCATGATTAGGAAGGTCAATAGATGTTCCCAAATAAGTTTTGGATTTTTTGAAACTCGTTTCAAGTAAGTTTGGAAGTCTAAAACAGTGGACCAACACAATCTTGGCATGCCGTGTTGCCAATCGCGTTGATCACCAGTTCTACAGACTGCCAGAGCCAAAACAACTGAGGCTCGATGTATTTACATAGTGCTGCATCGGGTATAGTATCAAAACCCTCGACGTGCCGCGTCGCCCATAGTGTCGGCGCCCAGTTATTTAGTCATTAAATATTCGTATTTTTAAGGGCAAAAGGGGTAATTCTCCCACCTCTATATAAGTCAAAAACACGGGAATAAGCCCCATTTACACCAAAATATAGCCACTTCCCTCAAGTTCCTCTCAAGAATACATTAGGGTTTTCAATTGGGGGATCCAAGTCGAAGCAAATTTATCCGTGAAGCATTAAGAATCTTCCATCTAAGATATGCATAGTGATCATTCATGGACTCCTTTCATCCATGAATCCCAAGAATCAAGTTTTAAAGTAAGAATTGTGATATTTATTCTATGAACTAAATTATGTTCATGTGTTGTTGTTGTATGAATTTCAAGATGGAACCTTTATTATGTCTTTATGAAATTATGCTAATATGTGGACTGAAATCATGAAATTGGGTGGAATTACGAAGTAAGGTTGTATTAAATTCATGCTCATGCCTAAGCCTTAAATCATGCAATCTAAGTGTTTGATAAAAATTCCTAGGAGAATAGAAATTATGCTTGATAGTTAAACTGTGACCCAAGTTATGAATATACGTGTTCCCCTATGTTTAAAATGATTTCCATGAGGATTGTTGTGTAATACAATTGCGTGATGATATAATTATGATATAAAAATGATGAAGTTAAGACATGATCATGTTCATTCTAAGATATATACAAGATTATGATAACCATGTGCTTCATGAAATATCCCCTACTGTCGTAGTATGAATTGTTGATGTTGGCCATGTATTCAAAAAAGTCATGCTTTGTCAGTTTCCTTCTATCGAGTCCTGAGGGTACTTGTACCCAAAAAATATAGTTGTGTACCTAGAGCCAGTGCATGTTTCACAATATCCTCAGTCAAGCCATGATCCATAGAACTCAGTCAGTCATGTGACTCATGAAATCTCAGTAAATTCAGAAATCTCAGTGGTATTCCATCAGTCAATGAAACTCTATCAAAATCAGTCTAGTCTAGTTCAGTTAATCATGTTTAGTGTCTATTCAGATGGAAGTAGAAACTAGCACTGATCAAACCTAAGGATGGGAACTCCCCTATTATATGAGGGTTGATTCTTAGAAGTGATCCTTGTGTTCCTAAATTATGTAGCCAGTGTAGGTTGAGATATCATAGCCTATTATATGAGGGTAGATGAGGTGGCTTAACCTTTTAGATGAGGGTACCCACCATTCTCACTAGAGTTACCTATTATATGAGGGTTACTCACAGATTGTCCTTACCAGTGGTACGATATTGACACCCTTCCAATTGGGGTTACAGATTGGACCCCAACTCAGCTATATTGCGATTATTTGAGGCATGTCGGTTAGATAACTACTTCCCATCATTTCAGTTATACGATTAGGACTGTCAGATATAGTCATACAATTTTAGTAAAAGAACTCATATAGTTCTTCAGAATTTAGGACTATCAGATACAGTCAACTCAGGATAGTACAGAACTCAGCTAGTTCTATTAGAAATTAGACTGTCAAATACAATCGCTCAGTATCAGTTATTTTAGTTATACAGCTATTAGTATCTCATGTTATCAGCACTCAAGCTTAGTAATCATGTTATCACGATCTAAGTTATAGTTATTACGTATTCATGCATGCATTCTCACGTTCATGTTATCCAGCCAGTTAGTGTAGTTCATGCATGTGAACCCTTTGCATTTAGCCTACGTCACATGCATACCAGTACATTCAAACGTACTGATGCATTTGCACTATGGTGTTTTTATACCACAGGTTCAGAAGCACGAGCTCCAGAGCATCAGTAGAGCTAGGTTTAGCAGTTAGTCTTCATCATTCGAGGATGATATTATGAGTTATTTCATTAATTTAGTTTTAGCTTTCAGTAAATGGAGTTGGTTGGGGACATGTCCCATCAACTCCTTATTAAAACTGTTAAAGGCTTTTCAGACTAGCATGTTTAGATAGTTATTTTAGTTATTTTGGGTATTTCATACCCCACCCAGATGTTATGTTTTAATATATATATTATGTTTCAGTTTTGAACCTTACGTCCTTACAGTCTTTATTTCTGCATTTATATAGTATATTATGTAGTGTTCAAGTACAGATATCAGTCATGGGTTAACTTATGGTCCTTCTGGGTCATGAGCATCGTGTAGTATTTCGAGTACCAAATTTAGGGTGTTACAAACTTGGTATCAGAGCCTAAGGATCAATAGTGTCCTAGGAAGTCTGAAAGCTGCATCTAGTAGAGTCTTGTAAATGGGTGTTTGCGCACCACATTTATGTACAGAAGGCTATGAGATATTTTAAGAACAATTTCCCTTCTTTCAGTATTCATGTCATACCAGTGAGCATAATCTCAAGTTAATCTCTTAGTCTAATCTATTTCTCCCTTTTTTCTACAAAACATGCCTCTCAAAAGAAAAATGGGAATCAGTCAGCCCCTTAGCCCGAAGATCCTTTGGGCGAACATATTTCTCATGCAGAGTTCAGATCTGCATTCACTACTCTTGTTCAGTCAGTTGCTACTCAGAATGAATGACCATCTATCATTCCAGCCAACCCAGTGGGTAGTTCAGCTGCAGCCAGGATTCAGGACTTCACCCAAATGAATCCTCCATCCTTTCTCGGGTCTAAGTCAGATGAAGACCCTCAGGAATTCATCAATCAGGTTCAAAAGATTACAGACATCATGGGGGTTACTTCTAGTGAGAGTGCTAAGCTAGCTGCATATCAGTTGCAAGACGTTGCTCACACTTGGTTTAAACAGTGGAAGTCAAAAAAGCCAGATGATGCGGGGCCTATTTAGTGAGAAGAGTTTGTAACTGCATTTTTATATAGATTCTTTCCCCAAGAGCTGAGAGAGGCTAAGGTATTAGGTTTTATCAACATCAGGCAGGGTAACATGACGGTGAAGGAGTATTCTTTTAAGTTTACTCAATTATCCAGATATGCCCCTTATGTGGTTGCAGACAATAGGGCCAAGATGAGTAAGTTTGTTTCAGGGGTGAATGATAGTGTGGTGAATGAGTGTAGGTCTGCAATGTTGAATAGTGACATGAATTTAGCCAGGATTATGAATCATGCCCAAAAGATAGAAGACCATAAGATTAAGATGGGGGAGAAGCAGAATAAGAGAGCAAAGACAGGTAGTTTCCACTTTGGTCAGCCCAAATCAGAAGGAGGAAACCATTCTCAGTTTTGTCCCAAGTCATCAGTTCTAGCTCCTTTTTCAGCTAGTGCTCCAGCTCCTAAATTCAGAGACGGTAGTATAGATAGAGCGCCAGGCTCTAAGTCTTAGGGTAGTGTTACTAGTACCCGTACCTATCCTATTTTCAGAACTTGTGGAAAGAACCATCAGGGTATTTGCAGAGCTGACAGTGGTATTTATTTCGGATGTGGCAAGCTAGGCCACTAAGTCAAAGACTGTCCTTTGCTAGGTCCTCTGGGTCAGTAGAACCATTCCGCAGCTCAGTCTGGTCGCCCAAACCAGCAAGGTGCCACCTCCAATGCTACTAGTGGGCAGTGCCCAAATTGACTTTATTCTCTCCAGTCCCAGAAAGATCAGGAAACTTCTCCTGATGTGGTTACTGGTACGTTACAGATCTTTTATGTGCATGTTTATGCTTTACTAGATCCAGGTGCTTCCTTGTCTTTTGTTACTTCTTATATAGCAGTTGATTTTGGAATCAGTCCCAAAATTCTAGTAGAACTCTTTACAGTCTCTACCCCAATAGGTAAAACCATCATAGCCCGGCAGGTATACAACAACTGTTCGATTATGATATTTCAGAAATTCAGCAAACTTAGTTGAATTAGAGATGACTGATTTTGATGTCATTCTCAGTATGGATTGGCTTTATTCCTGCTATGCCACAGTCGACTATAGAAACAGAATAGTCTAATTCCAGTTTCTGAATGAGCCTGTCCTAGAATGGAGGGGTCGTACTTCAGCTTTTAGAGGTCAGCTTGTTTTCTACCTTTGGGCAAGGAAAATAATATCTAGAAGATGTATCTGTCATCTTGTTCGTGTTAAGGACTCTAGCTCCGAAACTCCCAATCATGCATCAGACCCAGTCGTGAATGAATATTTAGATGTCTTTCTCGAAGATCTTCCAGGAATTCCTCCTAAAAGGGAAATAGACTTCGGCATTGATCTCCTTCCAGATACTCAGCCTATATCTATTCTGCCATATCGAATAGCACCAGCAGAACTCAAAGAACTGAAAGAACAGTTGAAGAATATCTTAGATAAGGGATTCATCAGACCTAGTGTGGCCCTGTGGGGTGCACCAGTCTTATTCATGTGCAAGAAAGATGGTTCTCTCGAAATGTGCATAGACTACCGTCAACTCAATAAAGTCATGGTTAAGAACAAGTATCCACTTCCTAGAATTGATGACTTGTTTGACCAACTTTAGGGTGCCAGCTATTTCTCTAAGATAGACCTCAGATTCGGCTATCATTAGCTCAGAGTCAGAGAATGTGACATTTTGAAGACAGCCTTTCATACTCGGTATGGTCACTTCGAATTCTCAGTTATGTCCTTTGGTCTTACTAATACCCTAGCCACTTTCATCGACTTGATAAACTGGGTGTTCAAGCAGTACTTAGACATGTTCTTCATAGTCTTTATAGATGATATTCTGGTCTATTCCCACAGTGAGCATGATCATACAGACCATCTCAGCATCGTACTTCAAATACTTAAAGATCATCAGCTATTTGTCAAATTTAGTAAGTGCAAGTTTTGGCTAAGGTCAGTAGCATTCCTTGTTCATATCATTTTTGGTGATGGCATTAGAGTAGATTATTAAAAGACCAAAGCGGTAAGAAACTGGCCTAGACCTATCTCTCCATCAGACATTAGGAGTTTCTTGGGTTTGGCTGGCTATTACAGATAGTTTGTTGCAGGATTTTCTTCTATTATGTCCCCAATGTCCAAAATTACTCAGAAGAAAGTCAAGTTTCAGTGGTCAGATCCTTGCGAGAAGAGTTTTTAGGAGTTAAAGACATGACTCACCTCAGCTCTAGTCTTAGCTCTTCAAGATGGTTCAGATGGGTTTGTAGTATATTGTGATACGTTCAGAGTAGGTTTGGGTTGTGTCCTCATGCAGCATAGTAAGGTCATAACCTACACCTCCAGATAGCTTTAACTCCATAAAAAGAATTATCCTACTCATGATCTCTAGTTAGCAGCCGTAGTGTTTGCCTTGAAGATTTGGAGGCATTATCTATACAAATTTCATGTAGATGTAATCACAGATTATAAGAGCCTTCAGTATGTCTTTTCTCAGAAATATATTAATGTTTATCAGAGAAGGTGGTTAAACCTCGTGAAAGATTATGACATGAGCTTCTTTTATCATCCGGGCAAGGCCAACGTAGTGGCTGATGCTCTCAGTAGACTGTCTAGGGATAGTGTTACTCATGTTAAGGACAGTATGAAGAAGTTAGCTTAGGAGGTCCATCATCTTACCAGACTAGGCATTCGCTAAGTCGATATAGAGGAGGGTGAAATATAGGTTCAAAGTAGTTTAGAATCATCTCTAGTTTTTGAGGTAAAAGAAAAACAAAATAGAGATCCCAATCTAGTCAAGTTGAAAGAATCAATCAAAGATCAAAAGGTAGAGGTTTTCTCCCAAGAGGGAGATAGTGTTCTACGTTGTCAAGGTTGTTTGTGTGTTCTAAGTGTAGATGACTTAAGGCAGTGAATTCTTGTATAAGCGCATGGTGCGCACTACTCTATTCATCCAGGGGCCACAAAAATGTACCACGAGTTACAGGAAATCTATTAACGTAGTGGGATAGAGAGAGATGTTGCAGAGTTTGTGGCTAAGTGCTCTATAGTTAGTAGGTAAAGATAGAGCATCAGAAGCCTAGTGGATCTATGCAGGAGTTCAGTATTCCTACTTAGAAATGGGAAGAAGTGAACATGGACTTCGTCACGGGTTTGCCTCGTACTCATTATCAGCATGATTCAGTCTAGGTCATTATAGACAGAATGACCAAGTCAGCTCATTTCCTTTTAGTCTATACCTCTTATTCTGCTGAGGATTATGCCAAACTCTATATTAGAGAGTTGGTCAGATTACATGATGTTCCATTATCCATTATCTCAGACAGAGGTACCCAGTACACCTCTTATTTTTAGAAAGTGTTCCAAAAGGGTCTTGGTAGCCAAGTTCATCTCAGTACAACCTTTCATCCTCAGACAGATGGTCAAGCTGAAAGGACCATTAAGTCTCTAGAAGTTATGCTAAGGGCATGTGCAATTGATTTCAGGGATAGTTGGGATGACCACTTGCCTTTGATTGAGTTTTCATACAATAATAGCTATCATTCCAGTATTAAGATGGATCTATTCAAGGCTCTCTATGGTAGAAGATGCAGATCTCCAGTTGGTTAGTTCAAAGTTAGTGAGGCTTCAGTTATAGGGCCTGACTTAGTATTCGATGCCTTAGAGAAAGTCCAGTTGATCAGAGAAAGACTGTGGGCAGCTCAGAGCTGACAGAAATCTTATGCAGATATGCGCAGAAAGGATCTTGAGTTCGAGATTAGTGATTATGTCTATCTAAAGATCTATCCCATAAAGGGAGTAAAGAGATTTGGCAAGAAGGAAAAGCTTAGTCCTCGATATATCGATCCCTTCAAGATACTCAGTCATTTTGGCAAGGTAGCTTATGAGCTCGAGTTGCCTTCATATCTAGCCTCAGTTCATCCAGTTTTCCATGTCTCTTTGCTTAAGAGTATAGGTGACCTAGAAGTTATAGTCCTTATTCAGAGCGTAGACATTCAGAATAGCCTCTCTTATGAAGAGATTCCTGTCAAAATCCTAAACTATCAGACTCGTAGACTGAGGAACAAAGAAGTTCCTCTATTTAAAGTTCTTTGGCGAAATCAGTCCATTGAGGGATTTACTTGGGAAGCAAAAGTAGATATGCGAGCCAAGTATCCTCACCTTTTCCCCGCCAACTCAGGTCTAGCTCAAGGTAACAGTTCTCCTTAAGCTTTTTAATTTTTATGTTCAGACTTCAGTTACAATCTTGGTCTCAGTTCATGCTCAAAATTCCATTATAAACTCGGTATTAAATACCACTGCACATTCAATCATGCATTCATGTATCAGTTCAGTTATATAGTCATGTATCAGATGTGCATTCTCATTGTGAAAAACCCAGTTCATCAGAACACTCAGTAATGCATTCACGAATAAGTTACACATGTATCAGATATGTATGCTTAGTATGATATATTCAGTTATCAATCATGTCAGTCATGAAATCATATTCTAGTTAAACATGCTCAGTATGTGTTTTAGTCTATCGTTTCTTCCCTCTTAGTCAGTCTCATTTGAGGATGAATGTTCTCAAGGGGGAGATATTGTAAGATCCCGTAAAATACTTAAGCTTAATTCAGTCCTTTAAGCTTGTCAAGGGGGACACAGACATAGAAAATTCTAAATAGGTGCCTAGACTTTGCTTAATTTTGGCCTTCAAAAGTTAGAAAATTCATTTTGCCACCTTAATGTCCTTTAATGGTCTATATTCCTGTTAATTCATAATCAGGAAGGTCAATAGATATTCCCGAACAAGTTTTGAATTTTTTGAAACTCATTTCAAGTAAGTTTGGAAGTCCAACATAGTGGACCAACGCGATCTTGGCGCGCCACATTGCCAATCGCGTTGGTCACCAGTTGTGCAAACTGCTAGAGCTAAAACAATTGAGGCTCAACGCATTTACGACGCACCACATCAGTTATAGCGTCGAAACCCTCGATGCACTACGTTGCCCATAGTGTCGGTACCCAGTTATTTAGTCATTAAATGTCCGCATTTTAAGGGCAAAGGGGGTAATTCTTCAACCCCTATATAAGTCAAAAACATGGAACTAAGTCTCATTTACACCAAAATATAGCCACTTACCTCAAGATCCTCTCAAGAACACATTAGGGTTTTTAATTGGGGATCCAAGTCCAAGCAAATTTCTCCATGAATCATCAAGAATCCTGTATCTAAGGTATGCATAGTATTCATTCATGGAATCCTTTTGTCCATGAAGCCCAAGAATCAAGTTTTAAATTACAAATTGTGATATTCATTCTATGAACTAAATTATGTTCATGTGTTATTGTTGTATGAATTCTAAGATGGAACCTTTATTGTGTCTTTATGAAATTACGCTAAATTATGAAATTGGGTGGAATTGTGAAGTAAGGTTGTAGTAAATTCATGCTCATTCCTAAGCCTTAAATCATGCAATTTAAGTGTTTGATAAAAATGTCTAGGAGAATAGAAATAATGCTTGATAGTTAAACTGTGACCCATGTTATGAATGTACGTGTTCCCCTATGTTTTAAATGATTTCCATGAGGATTGTTGTGTAATACAATTGTGTGATGATATAATTATGATATAAAAATGATAAAGTTAAGACATGATTATGTACATTCTAAGCTATATACAAGATTATGATAACCATGTACTTCATGAAATATCCCTTGTTGTCGTAGCATGAATTGTTGATGTTGGCCATGTATTCAAGAAAGTCAAGCTTTGTCAGTTTCCCTCTATCGAGTCCTGGGGGTACTTTTACCTAAAAAATATAGTTGTGTACCTAGAGCCAGTGCCATATTTCATGATATCCTCAGTCAAGCCATGATCCATAGAACTCAGTCAGTCATATGACTCAGGAAATCTCAGTAAATTTAAAAATCTCAGTAGTATTCCGTCAGTCAACAAAACTCTATGAAATTAGTCTAGTACAGTTCAGTTAATTATGTTCAGTGTCTATTCAGATGGGAGTAGGACGAACCCAAGGATGGGAACTCACCTCTTATATGAGGGTGTGATTCTTAGAAGCAATCCTTATGTTCCTGAACTACGTAGCCAGCGTAGGTTGAGACATCGTAGCCTGTTATATGAGGGTAGATGAGGTGGCTTAACCTATTATATGAGGGTACCCACCGTTCTCACTAGAGTTACCTGTTATATGAGGGTTACTCATAGATTGTCCTTACCAGTGGCGCAGTATTGACACCCTTCTAATTAGGGTTATAAATTGGACCCCAACTCGACTATATTCTGATTATTTGGGGCATGTCGATGAGATAACTACTTTCCACAGTTTCAGTTACATGATTAGGACTGTCAGATATTTTCATACAATTTCATTTAAAGAACTCAGATAGTTGTTCAGAATTTAGGACTGTCAGATATAGTCAACTCAAAATAGTACGGAACTCAGCTAGTTCCATCAGAAACTAGATTGTCAGATACAGTCGCTCAGTAACAGTTATTTTAGTTATACAGCTATCAGTATCTCATGTTATCAGTACTCAGGCTTAGTAATCATGTCATCACGATCTCAGTTATAATTATTACGTATTCATGCATGCAATCTCACGTTCATGTTATCCAGCCACTTAGTATAGTTCATGCATGTGAACCCTTTGTATTTATCCTACCTCACATACATACCAATACATTCAAACGTACTGACGCATTTGTGCTATGGTGTTTTTATACCACAGGTTCAGAAGCACGAGCTCTAGAGCATCAGTAGTAGCCAAGTTTAGCAGTGAGTCCTCATCATTTAAGGATGATATTATGAGTTATTTCATTAATTCAGTTTTATCTTTTAGTAGATGGAGTTAGTTGGGGACATATCCCATCAACTCCTTATTCAGAAAGTTAGAGGCTTTTCAGACTAGCATGTTCAGACAGTTATTTTAGTTGTTTTGGGTATTTCATACCCCACCCAGATGTTATATTTTAATAGATATTATGTCTCAATTTTGAACCTTACGACCTTACAGCCTTTATTTCCGTATTTATATAGTACATTATGCAGTGTCCGGGTACAAATATCAGTCATGGGTTAGCTTGTGGTTCTTCAGGGTCATGAGTACCATGTAGCATTTCGAGTACCAGATTTGGGGCATTACTGTTATATGGAATCTGGTTTATGATTCACTAATCTGGTACAAGAGACACAAGATCCATATCTAGTTGTTTATGACCTGATTTTGTGATTGAAGCATCTCGCAAAGGAACAATCTTGCTGATGTAGGTGAAGGCACAGTTATTGCAGGAGTAACGTTACAATAATATAGACTGTCTGCTTCAAGAAGCTTTAAACATGACATCACAGGAAAATGAAGATTCCAGATTGTCAGCTAGAGTATCTTCTATGATTAATGAATATGTGATCATGATGCAGGTATGTTTCAGCGGCAATATATATAATTCTTTGTTTTCTTCTTTTTAATTTTTTCCTTATTTGTTTTTTTACATAAATTTTGATAATATAATAAAATTAGATTTAAATTATTACAAAGTTAAATTAAATGAATCATTGAACCAGATTAATTAATAAATATGTAGTAAAATTTACTGAATTTGGCATACAATGATAACTTCGATCATGATGTTTGTGGAAAATATGAGTTTCTTTCTAACATGTATGTATGCTATTTTAAACTCAGACAATTTATAATTATCAAAAATATCAGTATTCTCTATATAATTTTACTCTATACTACCGTGTGTTGTAAAGTTTCCTCTTAGTTTACCTCTCCAGGTCGAGGTCGCACTAAGCAGCACAATATTAAAATTTAATACAATTTGAAGAAGTAGGTGGCATGATAAAACCAAAAGCGCCACCCTCAATCTCAGTGTTTATATCTATGTTAACTTTCTCCAGGCTGAGATCACTTCTGGGTCTCCAAAAATTGGTTTGTTCAGTTTCTCCCTTATATCCAATTAGCAGCTACTCTTCCTCTCTTTTTGGTGTAAGCAAGCTTTCGATCTACTCTTCTTCTAGTTTTATTTTTATTTTTATTTTATTTATCAAATAATCATAAAATTGGTTGATGGTTTGTATTTCCCTTTACTATAGAGTGATCATTGTATAAAGTTTCTTTCTTATTCTGGCCGCATATGGTCACAATAAATTTCACATTCTTTGCCTGTAATTTGTTATGTCAGGTTTGCTGATTATATTATTTTCTACAGAGAACTGGATTTACAGGACTCAAAAACATGGGATCAAGAATGGTCAATAGCTTGATTAAAGATGGATATGAGGTCGCATTACATTACATGTAAAGTTTTCAACTTCATTCATTTATTTATAACCGCTTACACTATAGAATCAATTACACTTTTTTCGTTACATAAGTAGGATTGAAAAGGGAAATGGGAAGTTGAAATGGTGTGAGAATAGTGAGAATTAGATCCACATCTATTTCATGGAAATCTCTCACTGGTACCACTAGGTTATAAGCTTAGGTGGTGTCACATCTTAGCATAATTCCATATGTAATTGGATATAAAGTGGCATCTTTTTGGTAGCTCTATTGTGTTATGAAACGGACAAGAGCAGTTGGACAAAAAGCGAAAAATACATGATTAGACACTCATATATTTTTAGATTTTGGTGTAGCACAATGCAGAATAGGTTTGTTGAGAATAAGAATCCTTCTAATTGATTCTTTGTCAAGCTGAACAGAAAATTTAGCATTTTCTAATATCACAATGTTTTTTACGTCTGTTATTTTCTGTATATGTTGTAATTTCACATATCTTAAAGATTTTATATTTAGTCATTTATCTCCTAGAAGTTCATAGCTTGATATATCCACTTGCAATTGTATACTACAAGAATCAAAATTAGGAAATGCTCATTCTGTGAAGTTTAGAATGTTTCTTATAACGATTTGTATGTAGTATGCTAGCACAATGCTGACAAAAGTAACTATTGTGGAAAATGCATGTGGAGATAGGACAATGTTATATTTTATTGAGTTTCATGTGAAGAATTTTATAACTTGGATAAGTTTGAATCAAGCTAACTGATTATATGTGCTTGCAGTCATGCAATTCTTAAATAGCTGGCTTGTGCATTTCCAAGAATTGCAGATCATTGTAAGTGCAACTACTTAATTTCAGTATGTAATTTAGTCAAATGTTTTTTATCATGAAAATAATAAACAAGCCTTTCAAAATTTGAGAAGAGATGACAGTGAATGAACATAAGTCGTTAATTGGAATCTTTGTACTTTACCTAGTACCAACTTATGAGAAAAAGAGAAAATGTATATCTATGATACCTATGAACAGTGTAGATCTTCACTCTTAGTGACAGACTAATGTATTCTCTCTTAGGTTGTATATTCTAGTTAGTTTTGCTTTCTTGTTTTAACTTTCACTAATTGGACAATCCTATTAAAGGTATCCAACTGAATTATACAAAAGAGAAAAGGTAGACTCTGTGTTGGATTGGCATCACTCTAGCTTGCATCGTGGTGCAGGAGCTTATATCAGATATTGAGATTTTTTTCAGTTTCTAGTTAGATTATGATTACTTTACCTTGACCTTACCTGAGTTAATTATTGGTGATTTCTGACATTTGTGAGAACTAGGGAAAGAAGATGCTTAAGGTTAAGGCTATGTCTGAATTAAAATTGTATATAAACCGAGGAAGTTTGTTTGTATGATCAATTTCAAAAAAGAGCAACTACTTGTCATAATGCTCTTTGCTGAGATTTTTGCCACTAGCCTAATGCAAGACAGTTGTTGCAGTCCTGCAAGTTTATTAGGCTATCTTTAGAAGATGATTCCTCTATTGAAATAATTGACCTTACTTAAGACTCTAATTAAGAAATCTAGCCACTTAATGGTGGTGGCTTTTTGTCTTCAACAATGACGGTGACTAGAACTACTATGATAAGCAATGTTGCTCGAACTCTTTAAAAATTTCAATAGGTGTACGTCAGATTCTCCTAAAGTAGTGTATTTTTGGAGAATCGTACATGGGTACGGCATCGAATGTGAAGAGCCCACACAACTATTTATAATTAGTTTTTCCCCAAAGTTCTCAAATTACTACATGGTGATAGCTTGATATGCCACTCCTTAAGTTGTTTTCAATAGTTTTTTGATGCAGTGCTTATGTGTTCAGCTTCATATGTCTTTAATACTATTCTCGCTCCTCCTTTTAGGTTGATTTTAAATCCATAAGCAGCAACAGAAGCTAAGAAAGTCCTTTTAACATCTCTTGAAAAGATCGAGTCTGTTTGGCTTTAGGAAAAAGGACAATTTTTTGCTTGGAAGTGGCTAACCTTTAATTGTAGATCTTAGCTTAGTGTGTGAGATTATGAAACTTGAGGTAAACATATTTTCCCTTTTCCTTCTGTTGCTTTACATCTTTTGCTCCATGCATAAATTATCATAAGAAATATGTTGCTTAGGACATATTTGAATTTTGAGCGCCCTATCAGTAGATAATTTTAGTAAACTATTGTCTTTAAACTCAAAAACGCTTCTCTATATGCATTTCACTTTCCTCTGGAGGGAACTGATGCATACATGCAAAATAATGACTTAATTGTTTTTTCTCAAAATATAGTCTGTGACATTCATAGTTGTATTAATAGTTATGTTCCTTTTCCCTCCATCATCTTACATGAACTTCTAATAAAATTAAATGTTAATGCATATGGCGTTATGAGAACGACCTTTCTAAGTCTATTTTTAAAGACTAATAGGTAATAATAACTTTATTCCCTTCTCTAGGTTGGATTGAAAGTTCATAGAACTGGTCCTTACCACCTATTTTTCCCTCCTTTCATCCTTGCCTTGGTTCTCTATTTTTCTACTCCCTCTATTAGTTTCACTCAGCCAACCATTTTTATTTGAAAATGCTAATTTTCTATATAATGAATTGCCATATAGATGTTTGTAAAAAAATGCCATATAGATGTTTTTGTATGGTCTTTAGTAGTAAAGCTGACGACAAATTCATGATTTCTTCTTAGGATAAATGTCTATCCATCGAGTAAACTTGGAGAATATACTTGTTTCTGAGGTCTTGTAGAAACTTCTTTTCTGATGAATTTAGGTTTTGGATGAGAAGGATCGTGAGCGGATAATAGGCCCATACAAGAGAATTTTGAAGTGGATTGATGACACAAAGAATGCCATGGAACCTTATTTCCAAGAGGTACATGTGATTCTTTTCTTTATGTATATTAAAAATAGGTGACTGATTGATCCTCCTACAATAAATAAGATACATTGACCAACTAAAAGCCTCTTCAAATGGGTTTGAATTAATTTGAATTGGCTTTTGCAGTTGGGTTAAAGAAAAGTCATTCCAAAATAGCCTCTCTACCTCCCATTTCAGAACTCATTTGTGGAATTATACTGATTATATTGTTGTTGATTTATTATTACGATTTATTACAATACCATTAAATCATACTATTAGAATATTAACATTTGATCAATAAACCTAATTTAAAATAGGTGTTTGATTTTGAATGCTCAAGAGATTGATCACAACAACAAAAATGCATCTGCATAGATTAGCAAAAGGCTATTACTCGGTGAACTTCATCCTGAATATTACTTTCAATGTTGAATATGACCAACTTACGAAACATGAAATAAATAAACTAACAACTTTGAGACATATTAGATTACATATACAGCTATATTTTATAATAACACATTGTCAAATGAAAAAAATTAGCATGTGTTGATTCAAAGTCTAAGAAAACATAAAATATTAGAAGAAACACATGGTCCTAACTATTTCAGTTAAGCTCAGGAAGCCAAAAATTAAATAGCCCCAGTAAAGCTAGAATAAAGGAAGAGTAGAGTAGACGAAGAAGGATAAATTCTCAGCCATTTTCTCAACAACACATGCGTTATTGCTTGTATGTTTGCAACACTGCATATTTGACAAGAAACCCAAATTGATACCAATTCAAAATTAGATTTTTCTACATTTACCTTTCTACAACCTCTCTACCGTATCTTCAAGATAGAAATAAGGTCTACATGGTGCGTACACTTTACCCTCTCTAGACCCTATTTTGTGGGACTACAATGGGTATTTTGTTGTTGTACATTTCTTGGCATATTGATGAATTTAGATAATGCTATTATGATTTGGGTAATTAGGAGTAATAGAGAAAAATGTATTTTGTCCGGTACTTTGCTCTTTATTTTCAATTGAGCTTCTCTTTTTTAGACCCTCTGGTATAACTAATTGTTATAATTAACATACACCAGTGTATGGTAGTTTGAGTATTTGAAACTAATTGATTCTTACTTATTAGCTTGCTTTTACATTAGATAGATTAATGCAAACCAATATAGCATTTCGATGAATTTGGATAAAGCAACTATTTTTTAGTAATTAGGAACAAAGGAGAAACATGGAACATTTAGAAGTATATTACTTTTTTCCCATTGAGAATTCTCTCTTCTGGTCACTTTTGTGCAAGTGGGAGTACTTTCTTGCTGCTTGCTTTCTTTTAACTTTTCAATTCTTATATTTGTCAATCTTCCATCCTATGGAGCAAAGAGTAACTTAAAGGATGTTGTGGTTGTAGTTCCCAAGTTGGCAGTGATTGTACACATTTTGGAATTATGATTTTTCTTCATTCCATGCAGGCTGGTCAAGTTGAGATACCCTTTTATTTACATCACAGTAAAGTGCATGACTCTCTCATTAATAATCCAGTACTGAGTCCTCGATCTGTCTTTGGTCCAACAAATGGCCTTTTTCACAAGGTATGTCACTTTGTGTCTTAAGATATTTCGAGTCTTTTGTAACTATCTAAACTTCCTTATATATGGAAACCCTAGAGTCTTCAAGGGCTAGGGATATGCTTATATAATATCATAGCTGCAGGGACACGAGATTGCCTCTTATATTGGGGGGATAAACTTCTCCTAAAATATCATTAATGTCATTTTAGCTGTCTTAACCTTTGATATGTAGGCCTTACAGTTGTCTTTGATTGTGACTAGATGCGGAAATCAAATATGGATCACTAATACTAGAAATATCTAGGTTATATTTAAAGAATATGTAGTGTCATGATTAGTCATATAGCAGAAATAGACCTTAACTATGCAATATATTGAGAATTATCTTTTACGCTTCCTTGTCTTTACTTGGTGTTACTTATTATCTTCATTGATACCTGGTATACACTTTGTCTTGTTTCCTTTCCTATTTTTATATTTTTAAATTAGGTCACTTCTATGCTTTCAGAAAGGCTCATAGGATGGATCCAATATCAAGTGGGCGTGGTGTTCGTCAATGCAAGAAATACTTGTTTCATAGACTTAAAAGGTTAGGAACATCATATTCAAGTTAAACTTTGTGGTTTCATCTTTCTTATAAAACCTTCTTAAATGTACTCTATTGCTACTATTTGGTATAGCCATAGATGAGAGGATTTTCTACAAGTTGACCTCAAGTGACCTAGTAGGTTCGTTGCGATGGCCTATATCTCTGTGCTTTACAATAGGCTCTCTCTAAAATATATTATGAATTTTTTCATATTTTAGCCAGTATCTATATTATTCAACCGATTCCCAATATGTTAGGATATGGCCACCATGTGTACCAAAATTAATTTATTTCCTTTTAGTGGTGTCACTATCTGAAGGGCATACTACTTCAACCTCCGGGTTAAAATATTAAACATCCTTCTTCTGTTTTTTATTAGATGTCAAAACTCCAATGTGATGAATAACTTCCATTTGATATTTTGTTTGACATTACTCGCCTTCATTCTTTCTGTTAATGAGTAGTTTATTTTTATTTTTTAATTAGTCTGTGTATTTAGTGTTATAAGCTTTCAAATCAACCTCTTAGTGATTAGCATGATGTAAACTTTGTACTGTCTTTGCTGATTTTAGAAATAAGAAGAAACTCAACCTCAACTTGCAAGAAATGATCCAAGAGAGATTCAGAAGTTTTGCAAGAACTTTTATCAGAGAAATATCAGATATGGAAATCATACTAAAAAACTTTGACACTTCATCCTGAATTTCATGGCTTCTTGATTTTTTTGTGATGTCATACCATTGTTCACTTAATTACTGGTTGACTTTACATTATTAGAGAGGAGATGACTAAGATCTATCAAATTTCAAGTGTACTATATGATGTACTGAGGAAAGTGCTACCCTCTTCAAAAGTAGATGGTGAGATTTGTGTTCTTGTGTAGTCCTTGGAATTTTCTAGTATGTATACCTCTTCTAGGAACTTTAAGCACTACTGTCTTTGTTTTCATAGTAGTATGGTATTCCCATAGTTCGATAAAACATACATTTGGGATATTATGAAATGTCCATGATAGTGATATTGTGATATATTTAAATGTATTTATTTGATATAATGTGCAACATTTACTTTATATTGATCTTTATATGCAACCTGATTATTACATTAGGATCATAGCAAAATTGCACATTGGGCCCGTGCCATACCTATCTATTTTCTACTATATAGAAGATCTAGTGGAGGACGACTAAGGGCAGAAAAGTAATTTCACATACTAATATCTCTTCCATAAACCTAGAAATCTCTGGACAGTGTCTACATTGCTTGAACAGAGCATTGTCATCTCTTTTCTCATTCAGAAAATTCTTACTTTTCTCCATTCTTTCAACTGATTTTCAAATTCAGGTATGCTATTCTTTTTACCTTTCTTCTTCTGTTTTTTTTTTAAAATTGCCTTTTCAAGTTCTCTTCAAATTTTTCATTTTTATGGTTGCATTTCATGTTTGTTAAAGGAAAGATTGAACTTTTAATTAAAACAAATTATCGTTATAATTTCAGTTGGTTTATTATTCTTTTCAAATTTCAAAATTTTTCCGTTCAAATTATGTTCATATCAAATTTGATTACACTCTTTTATTTAGTAGGAAAATATTTAACTTTCGAGTTTCATCTCCTGTCAATTTCTTTTATTTTCATATCTTGGATCTATTTGTGGAGGTATAATCTGGTAATTTGTTGTTGATTCTTGAGTTCTTGAACTAAATTTTATGCAAGGTTGTATTTCGCTCAAGTGATGTTCTAATGGAAAGGCATTCGGTTGACTCATTACTCATGTCTATGTTTCATGAATTCTATAGTATTTTCATTATAATATGATCAGGTGATAGTAGATCGCATACATTGTATGACTCGCGAATATTTTGTATGTGTTTATAATCCACCTTAGAGAAATTGCTTAGTTTCATGTTTATGCTAAATATTCCTCAATTGTATTTTTATTCTTTTGAACATCTTGTTTGAGAAAGTGTTGTAATGATAAATTAATCTCTGTGTGGTCTATAGATTATTAACTTTAGTTGCATGTGAAAGCAATAATTTATCGCTTATATTACACCCTCTTGATATATGATCCTTTAATTTTTCGATTAATAGTGAACTCAACGTACTTCATGCATTGAACTCCCCTTTTTACGACCTCTTATGTAGAACTATGTACTCTTAACAATTATATCTCTACATTACTATACTGAATTTTTTTCTTACAACAATAAAAAATCAAAAGCTATTGCACGTAAGATTGACAGAATTGCACAAGAAAAGAAATCACAAAACAAAAAGAATAGCTAATTATTTCATCATAAGATACAAACAAGAACAAACTAAAGCTTATTAAAAGCCTTAACTCTTGTTATATCTCATGATGTTTTTGCTCAAAGGAAAACCAATAAAATAAAAGTAAATAAAATTACAATATCATAGTATATTGTATATAGTATATACCATCACTTTGATTATTTAAACTGAAACTATTTGTGTATTTTCTCCCTCAGTTTTTGTCTCATAAGAAGTGATGTCATATAGGACTGCATTTGCATCACCAGTAATGCCAGCAACCTTGTCATAATCCACTGAGATTACCTTCAATTTTAATTCTAAAGGAGTTGAAGCAGGTTTAGCATCAGTGAGACCAACATCATTGATAAGTTCCAAAATATACTTTCTTTGATTCAAGACAACACCTTTATTAGACCTCAAAAGCTTAATTCCTAAGAAGTGTCTGAGCTGGCCTAGATCTTTTAACTTTAATTACTAATGTAACACCTCTTTTGTTGTAGAAATCATTGTTCACTACTTCCTATGCTGAGCAAGTTATGAAGCTAGACTAATACAATGAACAAATTTTCATCCTTTTGTAAGTTTTAATCATGTGCACTCTGAGTGAAATCAACTGACAATAATGTTGCAGTAAGCTTTATATTTTACTGCCTAAAAGCTTGCTTTAGTCCATATAAGGACTTGAGCAATTTACATACCTGGGTTTCTCTTGGTTTCTTGAACCCTCCAGGCATGTCCATGTATGCTTCTTCGTTTAAATCACCTTAAAGGAAGGCACTATACATATGCATTTGGAAATAGATTCCAGCCTTTTAAAATAGCACTACGACTACTAGAAAGTATGTACTCCTACCTACTAACCTTCTATCCTAATTCTAAATCGGTGAAATGTATTTTAGAAAACAATAGTTCAGTTGGACTTAGTTACTATGTATGTGGTTTCTTTGTTAGATTAATTGATGTTTTTCTTGTAAATGCAATTATGTATGAAATAAAATTACTTGTATGAGAATATATTAACCATCTTTTATTATCAGATTCCAAAATGAAATTTTTGAAGTCTCTGAATGTGACTATTAATTGATTCCTTCTAATTGCATTTGATGGATTGAACTCAGCTTTACATCATCCGGATGCATAAGTTAATAAAACTTGTTTTACCTGAAAAACAAAGGATCCTTATTTTGCTCCATTTACAGTTTTTATTTCCTATAAGAAAACTGTGAAAATTACTTGATCAAAAAGAAAATCATGAAAAATATCTAGACTTTCTTATGTTAGCAACTATGTTAAATTTTTGGAGCCAATACTATTGCTTTTGAGTTTTGAAAAATATACAAGAGTTACAGGATCAAAAAAAAACCTTGCAAATTTTGTTGTTGTGATTAAAAGGTTGCTTGTACTCTTAACTGTTTGAAAATTGAATGTTGATATAGTGTGTCTAGTATATTATTCAATTTATCAAGGTTATTCTCTTATATATATATATATATATATATAGGTGCAACTTGAAAAGTTTTGGATTTTCAACTTGCAAAAAAAGTACAGTGTTATTCTTCAATGAGGAGAAATTAAAATTCGTTGTCTTGTGATGGGCTAAAGCACGTACTAGATTGGACTGATATAAGAGTAAATGTTTCTATATTTTTTTGGGATGAAATTGATAAATGTTCTAATGGTTAGCATGGTATTATGTTTTATATGCGTCTATAGCAAGAGTCGAAACAATTGAAGGATAAATAGAAGAATGTTTGTTGCGGAGAGTATTGGAGACAGAGTCTAACGCAATTCACTAATGCTTAAGATGTAGAAAAAACTATTTGAACCTTTGATCTTTCAAATCAAAACAACTAATTGACAGTGTTTGTAGATGGTTATTTGATCTGCAATGTAGTCGGAACAACTGCAGAATTGAAAAGATCAACAAGACTTTTGTAAAACATACGTGACATTAAATAGATAGGAATAGACATGCATAATTTTAGTATTACATTGGCTATAGTTTTGGTAAGTTACCATTTATCAGTCGCAAAAATTACTTTTTGATATCATAGATGACAGCTTATACGTTACATAACTAACAATTTATAGAAATGGTAAAATTGTAATTGAGAACTTGAAATAGTTTTAATTACAATTTTTTCTATTTCAAAAAAATGAAGGGAAGATTACCATTTTTCAGGAAAAAGATATTTGACCAGACAGAAGCAAAGCAGTATATCATAATCATATGTGTTGGGCCCGTTCTCAGCACGGGCTAAATCTATCTAGTTTTATATAGAAAGGTGATTAGAGAACGACCCATGGCAAAGTTGTAATTAAGCTCATATACAAGGTTAAATAATAAATATGTTGAATTCTTGATTATTCTTAAGTCTTTACAATGGTCTCTCATGTTCCTTTGTCTCCAATTTTCCAAACCATTTCCACTAGCTTTCAAAATTCAAGAGGAGTTTTTAAAATTTATTATATTTTATATTATATATATATATATATATATATATATATATATATAGAGAGAGAGAGAGAGAGAGAGAGAGAAAGTGAGTTGGAGGACGACCATGGGTAAAATTGTCATTTCATAAATACTCTAGAATATTTGTTTCTATTATATAGTCTTAAAAGTTGATCATAAATTTCAAAATGATAAAATAGCCAAACATCTTTCCTAAAATGTCAAGTGTGTCCTAATGATTGTTGACACCTAATTTTTACCCTCCACAACTTTGTTTAATCTCGAGTTTCTTCGATTTTTAAATAAAATCACAACAATTATTTTTCTTTTTTCAAATAAATACATTTTAAAATAGGTATTTGGGCTAATTTTATCATTTAAGTGATAATTATGTTTTTGTATTTGCATATACAATATTGTATAAATGATGTCATTTAAATAAAAATTTTCATCAAAATTCGGACTTTAAATTAAGGATTATTTAGAAAATAAATTTAAATAATTAAGTCTTGATTTAAATATAATTTATTCTTACAAATAATCTATCTGGAGAAATACTTGTTTGGTTTTATCAAACCAAGAAGCTCGGGATTGAGTGAGATATTTATTTGTATCGAATTTCGGCTAATTTGGGAGAACCTATTAGATTTGATCATAATTGAGATCAAAATGGCCTCAATTGCAATGCGATTGGCTAATTGATTTTTTAATTTGGCTTAAATTTAAACGGATTTAGTTGATTCTTAATTCACTTGGGGTTATCTGTTAAATAACCCCAATTTTCAGCCTAATCTTTAATCAACGACCCAAATTAAAACAAGTTCAATTTAAGCCTAATTGCAATTTACAACCTCCAAGCCCAAATCCTAACCTGCCCAGGTCCAATACCAAATCACCTGCCCAGCGTCAAACCCTCTAATAAACAAGCCCAATACATTAATTGACCCGACCCACCATTTATTTACTCTTCTTCCTCAAAAGCAAATTACAACATGAGCAGAACCCTATAGCATAACCAACTGTATTTATAGCTTTGAAAAACACAATAAAATCTACCTGATTCCCCTCGTTCTTGATTCAAATTCGCCAACCGATTCTTCTTCTCTTTGTCACGCACCTCATGCGTCAGTGGGACAAGCAAAGACGACCCTTGAATCTTCTAAAAAATGAGCCAGGTGTCATCCCTTAACGTTCATATTCTGCAAAATTCGGGATGATGGTACAAATTTAGTATGTATTTGGATGTTTTCTATTGGTTTCGGATGGAAATCCATTTGGCCTAATTCTTATTGGTCCACCAATTTCAAAATTGGTACAACTTGTTGAGGGGAATCCGAAGGTGAGGGAAAAAATTTAAAGGACCTTAGTCTATTTCTCTATATAAAGGCTAATTGAGGTAACACCAGGGGGATTTTTTCCTTGACTCTAGGGTTCTAAGAGGGGGGAAAAGAATTTTGAGGCCACGACTTAAGATTTTTGTTATGTTCTTCTTTTCTTTCTGTGGGTAGAAATTCTAGGGGGAGAAAGAATTTTTGGTCACTATTTAGGAGGATGTTTAGCTCTTTTTTTCGTTCTTGGTTCAATCTTTTTTAGAAGCGAAAGGAAAATTCTGGGGGTTAAGAATTTTGAAAGAAAAGAGTTATTTTGTGAAATTCTTCTTGTACATTTTTCTGGGAAGCTGGTCGACTAATTGAGAGTTCTCGCGTCAACAATATCAAGCTCCCAGTGGTGACAATTTTTTATGATAGCTCGAGACCCGTTTTGCTGCGCCTGAATAGGTAATAACCCATCCCGTTTAAACTTTTGATGATTTCTACTTCATCTCAACTTTCTGAAGTTGTAGGTTTCCTTAAGTGATTTTGTACGCTGGATTATCTGTTGTGGAGGTCTTAAAGACCATAGATTGCTCTTTTGGTGAAAGATGTATTATTGTCTCTCAATGCCTTATTTATGCACTTCTTATGGCTTGAATAGCTAACTTCCTAATCAAATATTGTTTGTTCTTATTGTGTTTAATAGTTTAGCCTGATGTTGTTTGATTCATAGTTGCTACTTGACGTGTATTTCATCTGTTGTTACTACTGGATGGTGTCGCGATTGTCGAGCTAGCAACGTTGCTATCAGAGCTACCTCTCAGGTTCCTTTGGCTTCCCATATGCCAAAAGAATGATGAGTAAGGTCCAAAATACACTATAAAGTCCTAGGATCCTCCGATGACCATCTCGATTGTTAAAAACTCATATTTTAGAATTCGTCGAAATGAGGAGGAGAATTAGAATGGTATCCCCTTCCACCATCCCTTTTAGTTTATGGATCATGTCTGCCTTTTTGGTAAAAAAAAACCCTGAAATCAAATTTTTTTTGTTTGTGTTCAAGATGTGTTTCAATTAAAAAAGGAATTTGATATGGTCCTGATTGAAGTGCTGAAAACTTAGATATGCTTACTTAGGAAATATTGCGATTTCCTTTGTGGTCACTGTGTTATGTGTGTAATTCGTACAAGGACTAAGGATTCTCAGTTATTCTTCTTGAGCAAAGATGTTAAGAAAGGAGGGATACATTTACATTCTTTTGCTCGCGAAAGCCTGGTTGAGAGATGGAATAGGGCAGCACAATTGTCTACTTCCATCTCCGAGAACTTATTGTTGAGGTTCTCTTTTGAACCTCCAGGATCCTTGCATGTTTTCCTGCTTTCGCTCGATTATCATGCGGTAATCACCCCAAGCAGCCCACGGCTTTATGTACAAATGGGTTCATTAATTTCTCTGTTGTACTTTAAGTTCAAATCTGGATTGTGTAAAATCTCAACTCTTTTTCCTTTAGTCAATTTGGAAGATTGATTTTAGTCCCTTTATTGTCCCCTACTCTTCAATTTGGAAATTGATTTGCGTTTTGGCTTCTCTACGGCTCATTGAGTTTAAATTTGAAATCAATTTGCATCTTCATACCTCTCTGACTACCTGAAGTTTGAATCCGGAAGCTGATTTACCTTAGCTTTCTTTATCTTTCTTTGGGTTCAATTTGGATATCAATAGTGGTATTATTCTTGTTCCTAGAATTTCCCATCAATTCACCCTTTGGCTCTGAAAGAGACTCAAAAAGGGTTCGAATTGAGATAAAAATCAGCTTTTGTATTAATAATCTTGGGGATTTTTCACCGATTTCCCCCTTTTTAGCTTCAAAAGATATGGTTAGAAATGAGGTTAAGATTAATTTTATGAAGTGACCCATCTTTACGTATGTTGGATAATTTGCATTTTCCTTTTGTTGTCTTTCTCAAATTGTTCAAAGTCAGTACCCTCATTCTTGGGAATTCGTAACTGATTCACTTTTGGGTTTCTATTGGAAAGTAGAAAGGGGAATCGGAACAAATATTGATTTCTTGAGTTTGAATTTTATAGGTTTGGACATGAGATCCATATTCCTCCATAGTTCAATCATATTTCTGTTTTTTTTATGTGTTCATACGATTTTAAATGTCTAGTAGGATTGAATAATGAATGCTTGTTATGTATAATCCTTGCTAACACATATTCATAAAAGGGAGGTAGCAAACTTTGGCTTCTTTTTTTTTTGGTTCACTTTGCATGTTGATCATACTTTTGAAACAAAAGTTGTTACGTTAAAGTGAAGGCAATTTTCTAAAAAGAGATTCCTTTTCTTCTTTTTAAATTATGTCCTTGTCCTACACCTGCCATTATTGTAATTCATCTTATCTTGTCCCTTTGCCATTACTAATATCACTAGTCTTTATCAAATGATGTTTAAATTTATCAAATTCTGTTATTTAGTTTCTAATTTCTTGTCTTTCTTTTTTTTCCCATGTCAATTTGCATTGGAGTCCGCAATGGACTCCTTTCTCTTATTAAGTGGGCCAATGAGGACCATATCCTCAATGTTTAAATCCAAAGTGATTCTATGGCATAAATACAAGGAGCCGAAAGAAGAAGAACAAATGGATTAAAGTCCTATCATTTGAAGCAGCTACGAGACCCCAAAGTCTCATTTATCATTTTTGTTTAGTTACTTATTGTCGTCTTCATTTATTTATTTATTCATTTATTTATTTCCTTATTTATTCATTTAAGCCTCGAAGACAAAGTTGTACTTAATACAGGTGAAGCGAGACTCAAGCTAAAGGCTTGAAAATATAGAATTAGGACAGGTGGAAGACGGGCTGAAAGGCCAATATCTAGATTAGAAAAGGGTTGTCGATGTGGGCCTAATGGCTCAAGTCCTTCTGCTTCTACCCTTTCCCTTTTACTTTTGCAAATTTGTTTTATGTGTTTTCTTGCGAACCTAGTTAAAATCCCTAACTAAGTCGCTAAAACTGGTTTTTTATAAACACCAAAATATTTCTAAAATCGCTTTCTTTTCCAAAATCAACTTTTTTCAACGTTAATCAAAGACGATTTTCTAATAGTCCGAATAACCGCAAGTTAGCGGACGTTTTAGGTGCCTAACACCTTCCTAAAATGTTAACAGGAACCACTTACTCGGAATCTATAACTTAAAATGATTTACCTATTTTGAATCGTTTGAAGTTACTCTCTAAAGGTTTCTTAATTCCTTTTCAAAATTAAGTGGCGACTCTTCTCAATAAGTCAAAATTTCTTCGCAAAATAGAAATGGCGACTCTGCTGGGCTAATTAGGTTCTAACCAAATGTTTGATTTCGTCTTTTGATTAACTATTTATGTGTTCGTGTGTTTCGATTCTGTAGAGTTTAATTATCGCATCGCATGGCATATTCCTACATTATTTAAACTATTTTGGGGTTTTGTGGGTATCCCGTCCCCTATTGATCAATTCCAAAAATGTATTGGAAATACAAATAGTTTATTAGCACGTGATTCGTCTGATGGCTGTTTGTATTTTCAAACTCAAGTTGTCCGCTTGAGAACCAGTGTTCAAACCCACTCTAGACATCAAGGATAGAACGAAACCAAAACCCTATTTTAGGCATGAGCCTAGGACGACCCAATACTCGAGCAGAGTATTGGGCCCATTAGAAAACTTGCCCTACATCTATTGACCCCGAGTCAATCACAGACGGATCATACTTATGTGTTGGAGAAATATATGCTTGTCTAAATTCAATCCATTACCCTTTGGGGTCGAGGAAAGGCTTATTTTTGTCTTCTTTTATGTAGATATGGCTCAATTTCATTCCCGTGAAAAGTTCAAGATGGTTACGAAACCTTACGATTACCTGAAATTGTGGTGGGATTACATGGGTCTAGATGAGAGAAAAATTATTAGGACACACATTGGGCACCTGCCTTCGTTGATTGAAATGGACGCTTGGCCTAAAATAATCTATGTGCTTACGACTTTTTGGGATGATCAGACTATGGTGTTTGGCTTCAGGGATGTGGAATTGACTCCTACCATCAAAGAAGTGTTAATTTGCTATGAGAGTATTGAAATGTGTTTCAAGAGAAAGGAAAAACCTGATAAGAATATTTTAGTTCCTGCCGCGTGGGACCGTAAAACAATCAAAGTGGTATTTTTAACTGACGACGACACCTAGCTAGGGGAACGTGATGGAGAAAATATCACTTTTCGGGAGTTGTATCATCATTTTGGAAGATTCAATGCCTTCCACAAATTTGGACATAAATTTGAGTCTGAAGCCAAATGGAACGAGATGAGAGCCTTTGCGTTTGCGGTAGGTCTACTCGGAACCATGGTGTTCCCACAGGGGGAAAATGGCACAATTCATCCAAGGGTTGTTACGGTGGCCCATGCATTTTTCTGTGGAGTAGATTATGATTCTACCAAGGTATTCCACAATTTAGCTCCCATGATTGTCGCTGACCTATATCGAGCCTTGGGAAGGTGTCAAGTCGAACATCATTTCTTTCAAGGTTGTAACCTCATATTACAATGGTGGATGATGAAGCATTTGGTAAAAGATTCGAGAACGGTACAACCTAATCATAAAACAAGGGTGGATATGTTGGCTTCGCACGACATGTGGTTGTTTCTACACAGGTTCAAAAAGGAAGCATCTCATGAATTTTGGTTTAAGACTTTCGGGGAATTAAGAGATGACGATGTGCAATGGTCCATTAACTCTCTTCGTTCAGGGAAATACACCATTAGAGGAGACAACTGGCCTTTCCTAGAGCTTCTCGGTCTCAGGGGGACCCGGCCCTACAATCCTGGCAGAGTTCTTAGGCAATTCGAGATAAAGCAGGAGGCACCACAAATAGATTCCATGCTTAGGTTTTTCACCGAATACGATGAAAGTGAGTCTCCACTCAAAGACGGCATGATAAATGGATGGAGAAGAAGAAGGTGGATGAAAGTGACTTTCTATATAGAGCATGACCCTGAAGTCAGCGATACTTACAAGGAGTGGTTTAAAAAGAGTCTCGCCGGAGCATTGATTCTGGGACCAAATATGCCCACTCGGGTTATGGATGTAGAATCTGAGCATCAAATTCAGCTCCACAGGATACAAGATAAGTTCCAGAAAATTGAAATCGCGTACCGGCAGATACACATGGAGGACGCTTTAACTATACGTATGTTGAGGGAAGAGTTGAAAAGAGCTAGGCAAGAAGCTGATGATGCCAGGCAATGTCTAATCGATTTGGATGATAGCATGGCATCCCAACTCAATAGTATAGGGAAAATGACTTACGACTGCAAGGCACAATTATGTGGGATTCATCTTATCACCAATAGGTATCAAATAGCACAGGAGGTAAACAAGGCAAATAAGGCAAAGGAAGAGGAAGGAGCCTCCAGTAGCTAGTTTTTCTATCTCCCCTGCGCGGGAACTTATCTTCTTTCATGTTATTTCCCTTTTTCCCTAAAGATTGTATCCCTTTTTCGTTATCTTTCGTAGGCATTTATGCCCTTTTTCGTGTCTATATGAGTTGGGGGTTAATGGATTGACTTTGAGAAAGCATATATTTTCTTCAAAAATCGTTAAGCCTGAACCCTTGGCTCGAAAAGGGTCACCCCAGCTAGGATACGCGTTATTATAATCTTTTTAGATGATATAACTATTTTATGTGCTTATGTGCGTTTGTTTGGATAAAAGGCAAGTTCATCCACTATGTCCTATGGATGAATTTGGCTATGACTCAAGCAACTCTATGTGGTTATTTCCTGTCAAATATTTTGCATTACTTATCATATACGGAAACTAACATATCTACCTTTGAGTTATTTTACTTTACAGATAATAGAAATTACTCCATGTTGATATAAGCTGGCAGAACATCCCTACTTCACCCAATCGAAAATGCACAAAATCCCATCCTCTGACCATCATTCAAAAATGACAGAAAATGACAAAGAAAGCGCACTGACTATCCAGGATAATGTGATAGAGTAATAGAATGAAATGATTGCGGAACTTGCAAGAAAGTTAGAAATGCTTCAGGAGGAAATAAATCGCACTCGAGATTTGGCTAACTTGGCCATCACTTTCAATGACCCCGCTCCAGGAGGACACAGGACTCCACTCCAAATCTCTTCCCTCAGCATACCTATTCTCGGGGATCAGCTAAATAACATATCATCCGTCTCTGCCCCTCTACTTGTCCAAAACACTAATCGTAAAAATAACCCAGATGCCTACCATCCATAAAATCCATCTATAACCCCACAAAACTCATCTCCAAATCCATTCTCAAATCCCCAAAACACATTTTCAAATCAAGAAAATTCATTCCCAAATCCACAAGATTCATTCCCAAACCCGCAAAATCCATCAAATCTATCCCCGAATCCACCAAATTCCTTTCCAAATCCGTAAAATCCTTCTCAAATTCCACCAAACTACTCACAAATTCCACAGAACCTTTGCAAATTCCAAAATATCCTCCCTACTTACCAACCAAGTTCCTTTCTTCTACAAAATCAAGCCTTCCTTCCAAATCCCCCTCAAGCCATCATATCCCCTGGTATTTATGAACCCCTTCCTAACCCCGAGATGGACCATTATGAGGAAAAGGAGAAAGAGTAGAGAACCCATCATTAAAAGGAATTTACTAGCTATGAAGGAAGAGATCATGAGGATCAAAGAGTCTCATGGAGCCAGGGACCACGACGATTTGGGGTATGATGATTTATGTGTTCACCCGGGAGTAGACCTACCAGATGAGTACAAAGTCCCTAAGTTTGAGATGTTTAACAATACTAAAAATCCAATGGCCCATCTGAGAAGGTACTGTGAGCAACTGGTAGGGATAGGGAAAAATAAGGCGTTATTGATGCGCCTATTCAGTCAAAGTTTAAGTGGTGAAGCCTTGGAGTGGTTCATGTCTCAGGAGCCAAAAAAGTGGACTGGTTGGAAAGCATTGGCCAAGGGTTTCCTTGACTGGTTCACATTCAACATTGAAATAGTCCCTGACCGATATTCACTAGATCGGATCAAACAGAGGAATGTTGAGAGTTTTCGAGACTATGATTTTCGTTGGAGGAAAGAAGCCGCCAAAGTGCAACCCCCCATGTCCGAGAATGAAATGGTATTTGTGTTCTCTCACACTTAAGAAAGAGAATATTATACCAGGATGGTGTCCACTATCAGGGCAACTATTGCAGATTTGGTAAAAATAGGAGAATCATTGGAAGAAGGTATTCGAACAGGGAAGATTGCCAAAACCCCGACGTCGTCTGGGACTGTTATGTTCTCGAAGAAGAAAAAGGAAGATGTAGGTGTGATTTCTACTAATCCTATAACAAAAACGAAAAAGAGGTTTAATTCTAGAAATGTTTTATCTTCTCCATCGTCACCTAACCTTCCGCATGCGTTCTACGCCCACCCCTAATACCAAGATCCACTCTCAAATTTCCAACCTCAGTACCAAACTCCACTCCCAAACATCTAATCCTCATACCAAGCTCCACAGCCAAATATCTTTCCCCAACACTCCCAGTTCCACCTCCAAATTATCAGTCTCATTTCCAAACCACTCCTCTAAATAACTGAACAAATTTCTAAATGCCTTCAAATTTTCACCAAGTACCCCCTCCTACAAACCTAAGCCCGTATAACCCCCAACGTCCAAACCACGAAAAGACACCTCCCCGAAAATTTACCCCACTAGCTGAAAGTCGCACCCAAGTGTTTGAAAGATTGAAGAACGCTGGTCATTTGCAACCAATACAGTCAATGAATATCAATCCCAACTCTTGATTTTTTAATGCAAGTCAACATTGTGCTTATCATTCAGGGGAAGCAGGGCACAGTACAGAGGATTGTGTCTACTTGAAACATAATATCCACGATTTAATCAATCAAGAGCTCATTATGCTCCAGGCGCCTACTCCAAATGTTAACAGAAATCCATTGCCCAACCATAGGAGATCTATAATTAACATGATTGAAGTAGAAGGCGAATGGGCATCTGGCAAGACCATTACCCAGGTGAACTCTGAAAATACAAAAGAGCAGAAGAGGTAGGAAAGATAGAGAAGGCTATGGCTGCCTTTAGTATCAACGAGAAAGCCCCATTTATAGTGATGACAGCCCCGACTCAAGTATACGCTACCCCACCAAGAAAGAAATTTATTGTGCAAACCGCTGCTGCCCAAGGGATGACACGATCGGGACGATGTTACATCCCTGGGGAATTGACCAATAAAAAAGATTCATACAAAAGGCCAATTACTGAAGAAGAGGCTGAGGAATTTTAGAGGCGTATGCAACCAAAGGATTACTCAATTATCAAACACTTGGAGAAAACGCCAGCCCAAATCTCTGTCTTGGCACTATTAATGAGTTCGCAATACACTGATAGACTTTATCAAAATTTTTGGAGGAAGCATATGTTCCCACAGGAATGAGTGTTGAGAATATGGCTACGATGATAGGGAGCATTGTGGGGAATCATCGCATATCATTTAGTGATAAAGAATTGTTATTTGAAGGAGCGATGCACAACAAAGCCATGCATGTCACCATTATTTGTCGTGATTATGTAATTAATCAGGTATTAATATATGACGGATCTGGTGTGAATATTTTTCCCATCTCTACGTTGGTTCAAATAGGCTATGATTTAGGAAAAATTCATCAAAGCCACGTAAATGTGAGAGTATTCGATAGTGGGCAGAGATATACCATAGAAGAGATTGATTTGCACATCCAAATGGGGCCTGCTGAGTTCAAGACTAAGTTTCATGTTATGGATATCCATCCTAGCTACAAATTGCTCTTGGGAATACCATGGATACACGGTATAAAGGCAGTTTCATCACCCCTTCATCAATTATTGAAGTTCATTTGGAAAGATCATGAAGTAGTCATCCAAGGAGAAGGAAGTCGAGCGAACCGTCCTAATGGTTATGTGCCGGTGATTAAAGATGTTCTAAAAGGTAGCAGTTTCTATACAGTGGAAATTATAAATGCTGCGGACAGAGATTTGACGCCCAAAGTACCAATGTCTTTTGTCTACAAAATAATTGCAACGATGATGCTAAGAAATGGGTTCAAACCTGGTCGAGGCTTGGGCAAGAATTACAAGGAATTATCGAGCCTATTGCGATCCCAAAGAGAGGCTCTAAGTACGGGTTAGGATATCAGCCTAACAGAAAGGATAGGGTTGAAGATAAGCCAGAGAAGAGTCTGTTAGGGCCCTTGCCACTCCTGTTCCAGTCATTTCCTATACGAGAGGTGTCAGATGATGCTGGTCTTGCGGATGGGATAGAAGATTTGTTCAAAGGATGCAATGCTGTAACAGAAGATCTCCCAAAGTCCAGTGGGGTGAAGCAGATTGCGCTAGGGGAGGCCTTGCAAAATTGGACCTCCGCTCCACTCATAACCCGTCGCCCATCGTGGTAGATGAAAGAGAAATTACTGATAGTTTTTAAAATTGGTAATGATCCGGAGGAGGCCCCGCGATCCACCTTTTATATCTCAAAACTTTCTTTTCGTATCTTACTGCTTTCAAAAAGGCATGGACTTGTATTTGCGCAAGTCATGAGCCACGATTTTGTAATTATCTCCCAAATTTCAATGAAAAAGCCTTCATTTATTTAAAAAATTCTATTATTTCTAAAACACTCCTAGTCATATATTTTGTTATTATTTTGTTATCATCAAACTTGGTTTGTTTGTCCATTACAGTAATAGTAGCTTAAAATCTACCAATGTCGTGTCATGTCAAATCTTGAATGAGCAAAATAAGGGAACAATGATGATTGGAAGGACGATGACGAGGAATGATTAGTCAAAGATATGGAGGAATTTGAGAATCGCAAAAAACCCAATCTGGAGGAAATTGAAATAGTCAACTTGGGAGATCACGATGAAATCAAAGAGACAAGTGCCAGTATCCACCTGGCGGTGCCACAAAGGAAAGAGCTCATCCACCTGTTGCGGGAATACATTGACGTGTTTGCTTGGTCCTATGATGATATGCCAGGATTGAGCACCAGCATTGTGTCACATAAGTTGCCAATAAATTCGGAGTTTGATCCAGTCAAGCCAAAAATGCAGAAATTCAAGCCAGATTTAAGTCTAAAGATCAAGGAAGAAGTGACAAAATAAATCCATTCTAATGTTGTCGAGGTCACAAAATATCCGACGTGGTTGGCCAACAGCGTCCCTGTGCCGAAGAAGGACGGCAAGATTTAAATTTATGTTGACTATAGAGACTTGAATAGAGCCAGTCCTAAAGATAATTTTCCGTTGCCCGACATCCACATTCTCATCGATAACTGTACAAAACATGAAATGCAGTCATTCGTTGATTGTTTCGCCGGGTATCATCAGATATTGATGGATGAGAAAGGTGCAAAAAAATGGCTTTTATTACACCCTGGGTGTTTATCATACAGGATAATGTTGTTTGGTCTCAAAATTGTGGGTGCAACATATATGAGGGATATGACGATGATTTTCCATGATATGATCCATAAAGAGATTGAGGTGTACGTGGATGATGTAATTATTAAATCCCGCGAGAGTTCAGATCATCTGACTTATCTAGAGAAATTTTTCAACAGATTAAGAAGGTACAGTTTGAAATTAAACCCTGCTAAGTGTGCTTTCTGTGTACCATCAGGGAAATTGCTGGGGTTCATAGTCAGTAGAAGAGGCATCAAGTTAGACCCATCCAAAATCAAGACAATTCAGGATTAGCCACCACCGAAGACTAAGAAAGAAGTTATGAGTTTCATGGGTCATTTGAATTACATTAGCAGGTTCATCGCGCAGTCAACAATCATATGTGAGCCAATTCTCAAGATGTTGAAGAAAAATGCATTGAACAAGTGGACAGAAGAATGTCAGAGAGCTTTTAACCGCATCAAGGAATACATGTTTGTACCACCGGTTTTGGTTCCACCAAGAAAAGGAATTCTATTATTGTTTTACCTGTCAATCTCAGAAAATGATTTCAGATGTGTCCTCTAACAACATAATGAGACCAGTAGGAGAGAGAAAGCCATTTACTACTTAAGTAAAAATTTCACACCATATGAAGCCCGTTACACTCTTGTAGAAAGGACATGTTGTGCTTTGACTTGGATGGCATAAAAGTTAAGGCATTATCTGTCGTCCTACACAACATACCTCATCTCAAGAATGGATCCATTAAAGTATATTTTCCAAAAGATCATGCCTACGGGAAAGCTAGCCAAGTGGAAAATGTTGCTGAGTGAGTTTGACATTATGTATGTAACCCAAAAAGTAATCAAGGGGCAAGACTTAGCAGATCATTTTCTAGAGAACCCAGTTGATGAGGAATATGAGCCACTTCAAACTTACTTTCCAGATGAGGAAGTTTTTTTCATAGGAGAAGACATTACAGAGATTTACCCCGGATGGAGGCTATTTTTTGATGAGGCGGTCAACTTCAAAGGTTTAGGAGTTGGAGCAGTTTTGGTGTCAGAAACGGGTCAGCATTATTCGATAACTGCTAAGTTATGTTTTCCATGCACCAATAACATGGCTGAATATGAGGCTTGCATTCTGGGTCTCAAATTGGCACTTGATATGGGTGTTTATGAATTGTTAGTCATTGGGGATTCAGATTTGCTGATTGGACGGTAAAAAATCCCAAGATCACTCCTTATGTGGAGATGGTGTAAGAATTATGTAAAAGATTCAAGGAAGTTGATTTTTGGCATATCCCATGGATACAAAATGAGTTTGCTGATGCTTTGGCCACTATATCTTTCATGATTTAGCACTCGGATCAGAGTTGCATTGATCCTTTGGAAATAAGCTTGAAGGAGCAACTCACGCATTGTGTACACGTGGAAGAGGAGCTTGATGGAAAGCCTTGGTACTATGACATTAAAAGGTATTTGAAATCTGGAATATATCCTGAAGAGGCTAGTACCAACCAAAAGAAGACAATCTGGCGTTTGTAAAGAATTACTTTCCAACTGGGGAAATTCTTTTGAGGAGGACTCCTGATTTGGGATTCCTAAGATATGTCGATGCTGTGTAAGCCAATAAATTGATAAAAGAGGTACACACTGGAATTTGTGGGCCCCATATGAATGGGTTTGTCCTTGCCAGAAAGATCCTGAGAATCGGTTACTTCTGGATGACTATGGAAAATGATTATAGTAAGTATGTGCAGAGATGTCCAAAATGTCAAATACACAAAGATTTGATTTGAATGCCTCCACACGAGCTTCACACAATGAATTCGCCTTGGCCATTCGTAGCTTGGGGCATGGATCATCAGACTAATAGAGCCATTAGCGTCGAATGGGCATAGATTTATTTTAGTTGCCATTGATTATTTCACTAAGTGGGTCGAAGTGGCTTCGTACAGAGCCGTCACTAAGAAAGTGGTTGTGGATTTTGTCAGGAATAACTTGATTTGTTGGTTCAGAGTATCGGAAGCGATCATTACTGATAATGGGGCAAACTTGAACAGTCACTTGATGAAAGAAATTTATGATCAGTTCAAAATTATGCATCGCAACTTGACTGCATATCGTCCCTAAGTGAATGGAGTTGTGGAAGCGACCAACAAGAATATCAAGAAGATCTTGAGAAAGATGGTCAAAAATGATAGATCATGGCATGAGATGTTACCCTACGCTTTGCTAGGGTATCGCACAATAGTTCGAACCTTCATTGGACAACCCCCTACTTACTTGTATATGGGAATGAAGCTGTGATACCTGCTGAAGTTAAAATAACTTCCCTAAGGATTATTCAGGAAGCTGGACTAAGTAACCAAGAATGGGTTCGTGCTCACTATGAACAACTCATATTGATTAATGAAAAGAGAATGGCCGTTGTATGCCATGGTCCGTTGTACCAACACAGGATGGTTCGTGCCTTTAACAAGAAGGTAAGGGCTTGGGCATTTGAAGTGGGGCAACTGGTTCTCAAATGAATATTCCCTCATCAAGAGGAGTACAAGTGCAAGTTCACTCCAAACTGGCAAGGGTCATACATAGTTCGCAAGGTGCTATCTGGAGGAGCTCTGATTTTGTCTGAGATGGATGGCACAGAGTGAACCAAACCAATCAATTCCGATGTGGTAAAGAGATATTATGTTTGAAGGACATTCTATCTTTTGTGTTTCTTTAGTTAATTTACTTGTAATCACCTTTGTAATAATGTTGTTTTCTAGTGTGTGACCGTCTAGAGTCCCTTTCTTTAATGTACGGACTATGTTTGACCTGAATTCCTAAGAAAGGGATATGTAGGCGACCTATGTCGGCTGCAGTCAACCCCTTAGGATAATTTATCCTTTTCCTTTATATATAAACTACGTGATGACCTGAATTTCCAAGAAAGGGATACGTAGGCGGCCTATGTCGACTCTGGTCAACCCATTAATTTCTTTTGTATATCCCTAGTGTAGTCCTGAACTACGTTTGACCTGATTCCTGCTTCAACGGGATACATAGGCGCCCCAACGGCTCGGTCATATAACCCCAAGAAATGGAAATTGCGGGCAGAATTTTTGAGAAATAATCTCGAAATTCACAAGAGAAGATCGACATCCAACAAAGAGAATGAAGATCAGCAAAGATTTCAGACCCATCCGGATTGGTATCATCTCAAATAACTTTAAACTGGGCAGAAATTTTGAGGAAGACCTCAAAATTTCCACCAAATGCTAGAACATATTCCAAATTCCCCAGCACCAGAGGTTAAAGTCAAGCTTTGGAAGCCATCGACTGTAACAAAGTTTGGAGAGACTCAATTTTTGGCTATGATAGAACTATTTGAAGAAACCCGCCAACAATGATCATGAGTTTTGGAAACCATCCGTTGGATATAGTCAAAACCACGAGGAAGACGTTCGTTGAGCTAGTACATAACATGACTGGCAGAGATTTTCTAAAGTTTTGCAGAAGTTTTTGAAATTATTTTCAAAAGTTTAAGACTATTTTCAAAAATCTTACGACTCACTTATTTAGTACTTGCCTAGACATCATTTGGGATGAAATGTCAGTGTGGAGGTCCCAACATGGCGGAATGCCCAAGAGATGGCAAGGAGCAAACCGAGGATCGAAGAAGGTCAACATAGAGTAATTTCATTCAAACTAATCATTTTTCTGTGGATGCAGGGATCAATACCCAAAAATGAGAGTCTCTTTCAAAAATCCTCGAGAAAATTGGGAGCCACAACAGATCATTAATGCCCAAGAACGGTATTTTAGGGTAGCCCTAAAAATGGGTTAACAGCTATTTATTGAGGACCTTTTGATTTGTCCATCTCATTTTTTGAGATCATAGGCGACAAAAAAAGTGCCTAGTCTTCTTTAAAAATATTGTATTTAGAAGTTTCCTAAAAATAGTCGCTAGCAAAAGCGACTTTGGTCTACTAATCACCTACCTTGAGCACAGGTAAATGTAGAAAGCAAGACGATGATAGATGAATTCAGGTAAAATTATTTTTATCATTGCCTCAAGGGTCATTACATATCGTTGCCTCAAGGGCCATTATATATCATTGCTGCAAGGCGTTGCCCCAAGGGCCATTGCATATCATTGCCGCAAGGCATTGCCCCAAGGGCCATTACAAATCATTGTCGCATGGCGTTTTCCCAAGGGCCATTACATATCATTGTCGTGAGACGTTGCCCCAAGGTCCATTACATATCATTGCCGCAAGGCATTTCCTCAAGGGCCATTATATATCATTGTCGCAACGCGTTACCCCAAGGGCCATTACATATCATTGTTGCAAGGTGTTGCCCCAAGGGCCATTGTATAGCATTGCCGCAAGGCGTTGCCCCAAGGGCCATTATATATCATTGCCGCGAGGCATTGCCCCAAGGGCCATTACATATTACTGCTGCAAAGGCCATCTCATACCATCGCCCCAGAAGGCATTCTATATCTGTTGACGCGCTAGACAAAAACGCTGGCGTCGAGGATATCTTATTATTTTATGAATCAGCATCTAAATGCATCGAGAGCACATGATTTGAAGGGACGCCTTTAAGTTGCTATCTAAGGATGAATGATATATAAGATTTCCTAGAAATTGACAATTTGAGGGTTATCTATAAGTCATATTATTTGAAATAAGATAGTGTGCAAGATCACTTATGAGTTGATAGCCTGTAGGACATCCGTAAGCCACAACAACATCCTAACCGGATAGTGTGCAAGATCACCCAAAAATGGATAGTTCAAAGGTTATCCATAAGTCGCAACTAAATCCTTACTTGAGAATATGCAAGATTGTCAAATTGATACGTCAAAAGTTTCTCTATAAGTCGTGTCATGTCCAAGATCGATTATGTGCAGGATTACCCAAAGACTAACAATTTGAGAGATTATCTATAAGTCATATTGTATCCAAGGTCGGATGATGCACAGGAACACCAGAAAGCTAGCGATTGGAGAGATATTTGTAAGCCATCTCTTATTCAAAGTCAGATAAGGTGCAGGATTACTTAAAGGCTAGCAATTTAAAGGATGTTTGTAAGTCGCCTCATATCCAACAATCAAATAATACGCAGGATTATCCAAAGATTTACAATTTAAGAAAAACTTATAAATTGATCATCGGCTATAACTGGAGAGGTTATCATTCCACATACAATAAGTAATATAGGTAACCAAAAGGGTTTCCGCTCTAGCACAAGATTACACGGTTGTAGGGACCATTTTACAAAAAGTATCGTCGGTGTCCAAAAAAGCCACCCCACTTTGAAGGCATATTCAACCGAAAAATATCATAATTATACAACAACCAAAAGGGTTGTTGTGTCTGTTATGGTGAGTTATTTCCTATCAAACAAGTACAAGAAAGGATAATTTCACTTTTTAGACAACAACTCACGCAGAGATATGGTAAAATACTATATACTTCTTTCGTGAATTGAGCTTATAAATAATGATTTTGTAAGAAATTGTCGAGAGCATCCAAAAGGATGAAAATCTCAAATCAAAACCACAGGTGCGGACGACTCCAAAAAGGACGCAGTACAACGTGGAACTCTTTCTTAGCAGCAAAACGGGACATAGTCTGGAGAGGGATGTTAAACTCTCTAGATGCGAGCTAAATGATGATCGCCACCACCATCTAACCACGCCTCTATTAGAAGGCATGTGAGTATTTTTGGATATTCTAGTCTCAGCTTCACCTTCGGGATATTTCTAAACTCTTGTCAAGGGTAACCTTCTTTTTCTTTCAAATTCGGGTGGCAACACACTTAGAGTTTTGGAAATTATATCCGGTAAGTTATTACCTATGGATGTGAAGAGCTCCATGTTCATGGTTAAGAGGTTACAAGCTTCTTTTCTGCAACTCGATCGACTTGTCACCCATCTTGAGCCAAAGATCGTCTGAAATAAAAGACTATCTTTTCTACTGGTTAAGTCAAACTATAAGCAGTCTGATTCCCTGAGTCATGGGGATATGTAAGCTATGATCCATGTAGAAACTCGACTGCATTCCAACCTCCCCCCTAATCCCTTTATTCCCCAATTTTTTGGTTTTATCAAAAACTCTAAAATCGAGATAACTTGTGAATTTTGAAAATCATGCTCAAAATCAAGTTTTATGAACTACAAGTGGCCTGAATTCTCATGAAACCTGAGATATGTAGGAAACCTGATACCGAGGTTCGGCCATAACTCCATAAACTTGTGCGGAGACTAACCTCTCTTAGATACAAATTTGTGGTCGGACAAAAATTAGGAACATCAACCTCCCTTTGCCTAGGATTACTTGAATCCATCCTACCCAAAAGGCAGGGCAGTTGTTGACACCTAATTTTTTCCCTCCACAACTATGTTTAATCTTGAGTTTCTTTGATTTTCAAATAAAATCACAACAATTATTTTCCTTTTTTCAAATAAATACATTTTAAAATAGGTATTTTGGCTAATTTTGTCATTTAAGTGATAATTATATTTTGTATTTGCATATACAAGATTGTATAAATGATGTCATTTAAATGAAAATTTTCATCAAAATTCAGACTTTAAATTAAGGATTATTTAGAAAATAAATTTAAATAATTAATTCTTGATCTAAATATAATTTATTCTTACAAATAATCTATCTGGAGAAATACTTGTTTGGTTTTATTAAACCAAGAAGCTCGGGATTGAGTGAGATATTTATTTGTATCGAATTTCGGCTAATTTGGGCCAACCTATTAGATTTGGTCATAATTGAGATCGAAACGGCCTCAATTGCAATGCGATTGGCTAATTGATTTTTTTCAATTTGTCTAAAATTTAAACGGATTTAGTTGATTCTTAATTCACTTGGGGTTATTTGTTAAATAACCCCAATTTTCAGCCTATTCTTGAATCACCGGCCCAAATTAAAACAAGTTCAATTTCAACCTACTTGCAATTTACAACCTCCAAGCCCAAATCCTAACCTGCCCAGGTCCAATACCAAATCATTAGCCCAGGGCCACATCTCTACTAAATAAGCCCAACACATTAATTGACCTGGCCCACCATTTACTTACTATTCTTCCTTAAAAGCAAATTACAACATGAGCAGAACCCTACAGCATAACCAACCGTATGTTCATCTTTGAAAACACACAAAAAAATCTACCTGATTCCCCTCGTTATCAATTCAAATTTGCCAACCTATTCTTCTTCTCTTCGTCAGATGCCTCACGCGTCAGTGGGACAAGTAAAGACGACCATCGAATCTTCTAGAAAATGATCCAGGTGTCATCCCCTAACGTTCATATTCCAAAAAATTTGGGATGATGGTACGAATTTAGTACGTATTTGGATGTTTTCTATTTGTTTTGGATGGGAATCCATTTGGCCTAATTCCTATTGGTCCACCAATTTCAAAATTGGTACAACTTGTTGAGGGGAATCCGAAGGTGAGGGGGGAATTTTTAAATTCCTTTTGGGAAAGGACCTTAGCCTATTTCTCTATACAAAGGCTAATTAAGGTAACACCAGGGGGATTTTTTCCTTGACTCTAGGGTTCTAAGAGGGGGAAAAAGAAGTTTGAGGCCACGGCTTAAGGTTTTTGTTACATTCTTTTATTTCTGTAGGTAGAAATTCTAAGGAGAGAAAGAATTTTTGGTCACTATTTAGGAGGATGTTTATGTAACACCCCGTATTCAAGTACGTGTATTGGCGTATTCAAGTACGTGTATTGGTCTTATTTATATGGAATTAATTTTTTTATTTTATTTATAACGAAATTTGCCCGTCGATGGTTCCATGCGAAGGTTATTGAATAAGCTTTCCAACGATATAAAGATTTCCAAAAACGGATAGGTTTCGGATATAATCGAGCACGTTTGAAACTATAAAACAGTGGCTGGGATATTTGGGAATAGCAAATGTGCAGGAAAATTTCCTGCACACAAACTACTGAGGCCAGCCGAATTTTGGGATCAACTTCGAATGATCATAACTCCCTTAATATAATGAACTGGGAGATCTGCAACCTATTAAAAGAAATATACTTGAGTCTTCTTTCCAATGCAATTGGTTTCATCCAAATCCAATGTCTGAGTAAGGAGTTATACTCGTTTTACTTCAGCCTATCAAAACAGATTTTTAGGGTCAACTTCAAACGACCATAACTCCTTGTACAGGACGAACTGGGTGGTCTAATTTATATGAAATGAAATCCCTTTGAATTATCCTTCCAACGATACCAATTTCACCCAAATCCAATATCGGAGCAAAGAGTTATGGTCGATCTACTTTAGCTTAGCATAACAGTTCACCAAAGGACAGATTTGACATTATTCAAATTTTAAAGGCATTTTGGTCATTTTCTATTATATTATGGATGGGAATATGTATAATTACACATTTATATGAGTTCAAAAACTCATTTTCATCATCAATCAGTGATAAAGAACAAACTCTAGCCAAATTTGACCTTTAAATTACTTTTGATTCAACCGTAGAAATTCCAAAGTAATCCGATAACTGTGTTTGTCATCTTGAGAGCTTCGAACGACACCTATTATTTGTGCAAATAGGATTGCATAATCAAGAGGTGAATTCTAAGGTATGAATATTGTTTGCCTTTGTTCTTTTCCAAATGTATATGTGTGATAGAGGATTATATGTATTGGTTGTTATTGAAAGATGGTGAAAATAGAGTTATGGACTATTTTGCACGGTTTGGTTGTATTGAATTGTGGAAGGAGGATATGGTTATTGAGTTATGGAATGGTAATTGAGTTATGGAAGGTGGATATGGTGATATACTATTGAATTGATGATTATTTATGTCTATGGCTCTATTTTGTTTAATGGATTGGTTGGAAGGATAAATGAATCCAAACTTAATATTGGAGGATGTTGTATGAATATGCATGACATGTGAATATAATTGGAGTATAAGAGGGTTAAAGTGACACCCTTTATGGTGTAATTAAGGCTTACTACTTAACCACTAGTTTGGTGAATTCAAATAATTGAATTGTGACGTTTGGTCGCTAATACTAGATTGCTATATATGTTCATTGTAGATAAGTAATCAGAAAAGATGGGAAGTCCATTTGGGACTAGTATTGAAGGTTGACAGCCAGGTATGTAAAGCATACTCTATACCATATCTTTGGCATGAAAGTGAACAATTGTTCTATTAAGAAAGTTTCCAAAGTTATTCAGTAACATGTGATCCATAATGGTTTTGTATAATGTCCTAAGTTACCAATGAACTTGTTTCCACCCTACAAGATGTCAAGATATTCCAATACTTACTTGTTTTCCAAATCTTACATGTTTATTGCACTAATGAATGTCAGAAGGTATCCGGTTACTCAAACAAGATTCATGTGCTATTAATGACTCCAAAATATTTCATTGATATACCAATAAGTTACTACTTTATTGTTATGGCATTGATGACTCCAAAACACTTCATTGATGTGCCAATGAGTGCTTACTTCATTGTTATTGCATTGATGGTCTATTTATATGTCTCTTATTGATGTATCATTGTTCCAAAGTATCAAAAATGCGGTGGAGACCGAAATAACAATCTCAAAGATTAATTGAACTAAGTGATGGAAGTTTTCTCTTATCGGGTGGTATCCCAGGGGCATAATCCTATCATGGGTCGATCCCTATTTATGTGTTTATGGGTGGTATCCCAGGGGCATAAGCCTAACATGGGTTGATCCCAGTTGATATGTACTGGAGGCAGCCTAATGGTCACAGTACAATACAGTAATGATTACAAAAATGATAAGAACAAAGGTAAAGTGATTGAATAAATACAATGTACAAGTTGTCACAAGTTCTAGTAAGTGTGGTCCACTCCTATTACGATTTATTCACTTGTTTCGGATTTCTATTGAGCTCCTATATCATATATGATTATCTATAGCTTTACATACTCAGTACATATTTCGTACTGACGTCCCCCACGGGGGACCTGCATTTCATGCTGCAGGCACAGGTACCTCAGCTCATACACCGCACAAGTAGGAGCCAGGATATTCAGCTACTTTTGGTGAGCTCTAGTTTACTTCGGGGCTTTCCGTGTCATATCCAGTCACTTTTGGTATTGTATAGAAGTTAGTTATATGGCGGGGTGTGTCCCGACCTTAGTTAAACTTTGTGTATTGTCTAAAGGCTTTGTAGACCTAATGTACAGTCAAGGTGGTATTTTATTAATAGACGTGATGGCTCCAACGGCCAAGTATTGTATATATATATATGTGTGCTCGAGCTTATACAGGTGATTATTTCTTTTTATATGCGACATGATGCTATCCGAATTTTGGGTTGTCATAGAGGTATACATGGGAAGTATAAGGTTATGAGCTAGTTCTCCCGGGCCTCCTTGGTTACTGGTGCCAGTCCGCCCTAATAGGATTTGAGGAGACAAAAGTGGTATCAGAGAAGTTCGTCCTGGTGAGTCTACAAATCCGTGTCTACGTAGAGTTTTATTTATCGGTGTGTCATGCACCGCATCTATAAACAGGAGGCTATGGAAATTTAGGAATTATTTCTTTTCTTCATGTATTAGATCGTTCGATAGAGTCTATATTGTATATGAAGTCATAGTTGATCATTATCTTCCATTCAAGATTCGTCAGGCCCGTGCAGATCAGTTTTTAAATCTTTGTCAGGGGAATATGAGCGTGAGGGATTACAGTCTCTGATTTAATTCCTTGTCGAGATATGCTCCTAATATTGTAGCTACTATGGATGACAGAGTTCATCAATATATAGATAGGTTAGATCCATATTTGGTTAGAGATTTTACTTTTACTGTTTTGAACAAAGATATAGACATAGCGAGGATCCAAGCTTTTGTACAGAAAATAGAAGATCAGAGGCAGAGAAGAAGAACACTGGAATTAGAAAGAGGATATTCCAAGAGGGCCAGATCTACAGGGTAGTTTATGGCATCCCAAGGAGGGTTCAGACCACAGTTTTCTGCTATACCACCTAGGCTATTATCATCTTATTCTGCAACTAGTGCCCCACATAGTTCTAAGGATCCAGAGGAAATCAATTTGGGCACAGAAGTGAGAGTCAGAGTTCACGGACAGTGGGGTACCAAGGGCAAGGGAATATGAGCCAATCGAGACCTCCTCGAGAGCCATGCAATAAATATGGAAGGTATCATTTGGGCGCATGTCATTTGGGGACCAATGTTTGCTTTTGGTGTGGTATGTCGGGGCATATGATGAGAGAATGCCCACGAAGGGGCATAGGGGGTATGGCACGACCTATGAGATTATTTGTTGCATCATCATCATCGATGCATTATTCAGGAAGGGGTGCACAACCAATAGGTCGTGTTAGAGGTGATAGAGAAGCCACGAGTTCTAGCGTGGCTCAAAATTGTATGTATGCTCTAGCGGATCGACAGAATTTAGAGGCTTCCCCAAATATGGTTACGGGTACGTTGTATATCTTTTCATTCGATGTATACGCCTTAATTGATCCCGGTTCTACATTATTTTATGTTACTCCATTAGTTGCTGGAAAGTTTGAAAGAATACCCAAACTATTAGTTAAGCCATTTGAAGTGTCCACATCGGTTGGGGAATCTATTATATCTAGAAGGGTTTATCGAAACTGCATAGTAACTATTTGTGGTCATGATATGATGGCTGATCTTGTGGAGTTAGAAATGGTAGATTTTGATGTTATAATTGGTATGGACTGGTTCGCGTCTTGTTCTGCCACAGTTGATTGCTGCACAAAAAAGGTATATTTCCATTTTCCAAATGAATCAGTCCTTGAATGGAAAGGTGAAATTGGCACGCCAAGAGGTAGATTTATTTCTTATTTTAAGGCAAGAAGAATTATTTCCAAGGGATACATATATCATTTAGTTAGAGTAAGGGATACAGAAGCGGAGCCACCAACTCTTTATGCTGTTCCGGTGGTAAATGAATTTTATGATGTATTCCTGAAGATCTTCCAGGTTTATCTCCTGAATGAGAAGTAGAGTTTGGTATTGATGTAATACCAGGCACCCAACCAATCTCCATTCCTCCGTATAGAATAGCCCCAGCAAAATTACGAGAATTGAAAGAGCAATTGAAAGATTTTCTAGAGAAGGGATTCATAAGGCCTAGTATGTCCCCTGGGGAGACCAGTGTTATTTGTGCACAAAAAGGATGGCTCGCTGAGGATGTGTATTGATTATTAGTAATTGAATAAGGTGAATATTAAGAATAAATATCTTCTCCCAAGAATTGATGATTTATTTGATCAGTTACAGGGTGCCAAGTGCTTTTCTAAGATTGATTTGAGGTCAGGTTACCACCAAGTGAAGGTCAAAGAGAAGGATATACCCAAGACAGCTTTCCAAACACGGTATGGTCATTATAAGTTTCTAGTTATGTCATTTGGGCTAACAAATGCACCCGAAGCTTTTATGGATTTGATGAATAGGGTGTTTAAGCCATTCCTGGATGTATTTGTGATAGTTTTTATAGATGATATTCTAGTTTATTGTAGATCAGAAGAGGACCATGCCAATCACTTACGATAGGCATTGCAGACTCTTCGTGATTGTAAGCTTTATACAAAGTTCTCTAAATGTGAGTTTTGGTTAAAATCGGAGGCATTTTTGGGTCATATTGTATCTATTGAAGGGATAAAGGTTGATGCTCAAAAGATAGAAGTTGTGAAGAACTGGCCAAGGCCCACAACGCCTACGGAGATTCATAGTTTTCTTGGGTTGGCCGGTTATTATAGAAGGTTTGTTAAAGGCTTTTCTTCCATTTCAACACCCTTAACCAAGCTAACCCATAAAGCATCCAAATTCCAATGGAATAATGCCTGTGAGAAGAGTTTTCAAGATTTAAAGAACAAGTTGATTTCTACACCTGTGTTGGTACTTCCAGAAGGCACCGAAGGGTATACAGTGTATTGTGGTGCTTCCAGAACTGGTTTAGGATGTGTATTGATGCAGCATATTAAGGTAATAGCATATACTTCTAGACAATTGCAACCACATAGGAAAATCATCCTACACACGATCTTGAGTTGGCAGCAGTTATTTTTGCTTTAAAGCTATGGCGCCACTACTTATATGGGGTTCTTGTTGATATATATACTGACCATAAGAGCTTGAAATATTTTTTTAATCAGAAGGATCTAAATTTAAGGTAGTGGAGATGGCTTGAACTATTAAAGGACTACGATGTTGATATTTTGTACCATCCAAGGAAAGCAAATGTGGTAGCTGATGCATTAAGTCGTAAGGCTATGATGGCGCCTATAGAAAGGCAAGGGATGATTAAAGATCTTCACCAGTTAGCTAGTTTGGGAGTTCGCCTTCTTGAAACTCCGGATAAAGAGCTTATCGTACATAATACTGCGGAATCTTCATTAGTAGCTGAAGTAAAAGAGAAGCAATATGCAGATCCTATTTTATTTTAGCTTAAGGAGAACATTCAGAGTGGTACGACCAAGGCATTTGAGCTT
>NC_061111.1:81670793-81678648 GCF_002878395.1 Capsicum annuum
GGTGAAGATCTTTAATCATCCCTTGCCTTTCTATAGGCAAGGGATGATTAAAGATCTTCACCAGTTAGCTAGTTTGGGAGTTCGCCTTCTTGAAACTCCGGATAAAGAGCTTATCGTACATAATACTGCGGAATCTTCATTAGTAGCTGAAGTAAAAGAGAAGCAATATGCAGATCCTATTTTATTTTAGCTTAAGGAGAACATTCAGAGTGGTACGACCAAGGCATTTGAGCTTACAGGAGAAAGAGTACTTCAGTCCCAAAACCGATTGTGTGTACCGGATATAGACAGGCTAAGAAAGAAGATTATGACAGAGCCATATTGTTCAAGGTATTCCATTCATCCAGGATCAACCAAAATGTATCAAGATTTGAAAGATATGTATTGGTGGAATGACATGAATAAGAGCATTGAAGAATTTGTAGCTGAATGTCCAAATTATCAAAGAGTTAAAGTTGAGCACCAAAAACCCGGAGGTTATATGCAATGCATTGATCTTCCAAGCTTGAAGTGGGACATGATCAACATGGATTTCGTTATTGGTTTGCCTCGTACATCTCGAAAGTTTGATTCTATATGGGTGATTGTTGATAGGCTTACCAAATCTGTACATTTCCTACCAGTTAGGACAACTTACACAGTTGAAGAGTATGCAAAGCTGTACATTAAAGAGATAGTTCGATTACATGGAGTGCCAATCTCTATTATATCAGATCGGGGAACCCAATTTACCACAAACTTTTGGAAGTCCTTTCAGAGGTGTTTAGGAACACAAATGAAGTTGAGTACAGCTTTTCACCCTCAAACAGATGGACAAGCAGAGCGTACCATCCAAACACTTGAAGATATGCTACGAGCTTGTGTAATAGATTTTAAGGGCAACTGGGATGATCATTTACCTCTTATTGAGTTTGCCTACAATAATAGCTATCATTCAAGTATCAAAATGGTACCATATGAAGCTTTCTATGGAAGGAAGTGTAGATCACCAATAGTATGGTTCAAAGTGGGTGAAACTCTTTTGTTTGGACCGGATATTGTTTATCAAGCCATAGAGAAGGTTAAAGTAATTCAGCAATGACTGAAAACAACCCAAAGTCGACACAAGTCATATACGGATAGTAGAAAGAGAGGGCTAGAGTTTTCTATAGGTGATTGGGTATTTTTGAAGGTATCACCAATAAAAGGGGTAATGAGATTTGGCAAGAAAGGGAAGTTGAGTCCACGTTATATAGGCCCATATAAGATCACTCGAAGGTTTGGACAAGTTGCATATGAATTAGAGCTACCCCAAGAGCTCTCATCAGTACATTCGGTATTTCATGTGTCAATGCTTCGAAAGTGCATCGGAGATCCATCACATATCACTTCTACTGAGGATATGCAAGTTGCGGAAGATCTTACCTACGAGGAAGTTCCTATTGCTATTCTAGATCTCCAAGTTAAGAAGATAAGAAATAAAGAGATAGCATCGGTGAAAGTACGTTGGAGAAATCGTCAAAGGGAAGAGATTACATGGGAAGATGAGGAAGCAATGAAATCTAAGTACCCTCATTTGTTCAAAGATGAAGAGGAAGTTCAAGAAACGGAGTTAGAACATTAACAAGTAAGTTTTTTTTTATATATGCATAGTATTTATGTAATGATGTGAATGTTAATGATGGACTGGAACTTGTTTCGGTTGAATAACTACGCAAACATTCAAGGACGAATGCCCTAAAGGGGAAAGGATGTAACACCCCATATTCAAGTACGTGTATTGGCGTATTCAAGTACGTGTATTGGTCTTATTTATGTGGAATTAATTTTTTTATTTTATTTATATCGGAATTTGCCCGTCGATGGTTCCATGCGAAGGTTATTGAATAAGCTTTCCAACGATATGAATATTTTCAAAAACAGATAGGTTTCACATATAATCGAGCACGTTCGAAACTATAAAACAGTGGCCGGGATATTTGGGAAGAGTAAATGTGCAGGAAAATTTCCTGCACACAAACTACTGAGGCCAGCCAAATTTTTGGGTCAACTTTGATGATCATAACTCCCTCAATATAATGAACTGGGAGAGCTGCGACCTATGAAAAGAAATATATTTGAGTCTTCTTATCAATGCAATTAGTTTCGTCCAAATCCAACGTCTGAGTAAGGAGTTATACTCGTTTTACTTCATCCTATCAAAACAGATTTTTAGGGTCAACTTCAAACGACCATAACTCCTTGTACAGGACGAGCTGGGTGGCCTACTGTATATGAAATGAAATACCTTTGAATTATCCTTCCAACAATACCAATTTCACCCAAATCCGATATCGGAGCAAAGAGTTATGGTCGATCTACTTTAGCTTAGGAAAACAGTCCACCAAAGGATAGATTTGACATTATTTAAATTTTAAAGGCATTTTTGTCATTTTCTATTATATTATGAATGGGAATATGTGTAATTATACATTTATATGAGTTCAAAAACTCATTTTCATCATCAATCATTGAGAAAGAACAAACCCTAGCCAAATTTGACCTTTAAATTACTTTTGATTCAACTGTAGAAATTCCAAAGTAATCCGATAACTGCGCTTGTCATCTCGAGAGCTTCGAACGGCACCTATTGTTTGTGCAAACGGGATTGTATAATCAAGAGGTGAATTCTAAGGTATGAATGTTGCTTGCCTTTGTTCTTTTCCATATGTATATGTGTGATAGAGGATTATATGTATTGGTTGTTATTGAAAGGTGGTGAAAATAGGGTTATGGACTATTTGGCATGGTTTGGTTGTATTGAAATGTGGAAGGTGGATATGGTAATTGAGTTATGGAAGGTGGATATGGTAATTGAGTTATGGAAGGTGGATATGGTGATATACTATTGAATTGATGATTATTTATGTCTATGGCTCAATTTGGTTTAATGGATTGGTTGGAAGGATAAATGAATCCAAACTTGATATTAGAGGATGTTGTATGAATATACATGGCATGTGAATGTAATTGGAGTATAAGAGGGTTAAAGTGAGACCCATTATGGTGTAATTAAGGCTTACTACTTAACCACTAGTTTGGTGAATTCAAATAATTGAATTGTGACGTTTGGTTGCTAATACTAGATTGCTATATATGTTCATTGTAGATAAGTAATCCGAAAAGACAGGAAGTCCATTTGAGACTAGTATTGAAGGTTGACAGTCAGGTATGTAAAGCATACTCTATACCATATCTTTGGCATGAAAGTGAACAATTGTTTTATTAAGAAAGTTTCCAAAGTTATTCAATAACATGGGATCCATAATGGTTTTGTATGATGTCCTACGTTACCAATGAAATTGTTTCCACCCTACAAGATGTCAAGACATTCCAATACTTACTTGTTTTCCAAATCTTACATGTTTATTGAACTAATGAATGTCATAAGGTATCCTGTTACTCAAACAAGATCTATGTGCTATTAATGACTCCAAAACGTTTCATTGATATACTAATAAGTTCCTACTTCATTGTTATGGCATTGATGACTCCAAAACACTTTATTGATATGCCAATGAGTTCTTACTTCATTGTTATTACATTGATGGTCTATTTATATGTCTCTTATTGATGTATCATTGTTTCAAAGTATCAAAAATGCGGTGGCGACCGAAATAACAATCTCAAAGATTAATTGAACTAAGTGATGGAAGTTCTCTCTTATCGGGTGGTATCCCAGGGGCATAAGCCTATCATGGGTCGATCCCTATTTATGTGTTTATGGGTGGTATCCCAGGGGCATAAGCCTATCATGGGTCAATCCTAGTTGATATGTACTGGAGGCAGCCTAATGGTCATAGTACAGTACAGTAATGATTACAAAGATGATAAGAACGAAGGTAAAGTGATTGAATAAATACAATGTACAGGTTGTCACAAGTTCTAATAAGTGTGGTCCACTCCTATTACGATTTATTCGCTTGTTTCTGATTTCTATTAAGCTCCTATATCATATGTGATTATCTACATCTTTATATACTCAGTACATATTTTGTACTGACGTCCCCCACGGGGGACCTGTATTTCATGCTGCAGGCACACGTACCTCAGCTCATACACAGCACAAGTAAGAGCCAGGATATACAGCTACTTTTGGTAAGCTCCAGTTTGCTTTGGGGCGTTCCGTGTCATGTCCAGTCACTTTTGGTATTGTATAGATGTTAGTTATATGGCGGGGTGTGTCCCAACCTTAGTTAAACTCTGTGTATTGTCTAGAGGCTTTGTAGACCTAATGTACAGTCAAGGTGGTGTTTTGTTAATAGACGTGATGACTCCAATGGCCAAGTATTGTATATACATATATGTGTGCTCAAGTTTATACAGGTGATTATTTCCTTTTATATACGACATGATGCTGTCCGAATTTTGGGTTGTCATAGAAGTATGCATGGGAAGTATAAGGTTATGAGCTGATTCTCCCGGGCCTCCTCGGTTACGGGTGCTAGTCTGCCCCAATAGGATTTGAGGCGTGACAAAAGTGGTATCAGAGAAGTTTGTCCTAGTGAGTCTACAAAGCCATGTCTACGTAGAGTCTTGTTTATCAGTGTGTCATGCACCGCATCTATAAATAGGATATGATGGATATTTAGGAATTGTTTCTTTTCTTCATGTCTTAGATCATGTGATAAAGCCTATATTGTATATGAAGTCATAGTTGACCACTGAATTTGTTTGTTTCTCTTATTATAGTAAGGATGCCGATTACCAAAAGCAAGAATACCGGTAAGCAAGTAGATGTGGCTGCCGGAGAGGGGACTAGTAAGTCACCCACTATACCAGCTAATCAAAGTGAGGCTCCAGCTGAGCATGCATCAGAAACTTCTTCCACTCCGAAAGAAATAAGGGGGAGGAGAACTATATCCCCAGAGCCACCTATTAATGCTACTGATCAAGATCTTAGAAATACAGTGCAACTTTTGACTTGTATAGTTGCTGGGCAAGCTCAAGGGCAAGCCATTCCTACCACGGGTCCTAGTGGTACAGATAGGGCGGCTAGCCTTCGAACACAGGATTTTCTTAAGATGGATCCTCCCACTTTTACTGGATCAGGTCTTAATGAGGACCCACAAGACTTTATTGATCAAATTCAAAGGGCCTTAGATATTATGCATATAACAGGTAGAGAGACAGTGGAGTTAGCGGCGTATAAATTCAAAGGGAAGGCTATATATTGGTACGAGGACTGAAAACAATCTAGGGGTATTGATGCACCCCCAGCTACTTGGAAAGAGTTCAAAGAGGCATTTCTTGATCATTATCTTTCATTCGAGATTTATCAGGCCCGTGCAGATCAATTTTTAAATCTTTGTCAGGGGAATATGAGTGTGAGGGAGTACATTCTCCGATTTAATTCCTTGTTGAGATATGCTCCTAATGTTGTAGCTACTATGGATGATAGAGTTCATCAATATGTGGATAGTCTGGATCCATATCTGGTTAGATATTGTACTATTACCACTTTGAACAAAGATATGGACATAGCGAGGATCCAAGCTTTTGCACAGAAAATAGAAGATCAGAGGTAGAGGAGAAGAACATAGGAATTAGAAAGAGGATATTCTAAAAGGACCAGATCTACAGGGCGTTTATGGCATCCCAAGGAGGGTTCAAACCACAGTTTTTTGCTAGACCACCTAGGCCATTATCTTCTTATTCTGCAGCTAGTGCCCTACCACAGTTCTAAGGGTCTAAAGGAAATCAATTTGGGCACAGAAATGAGAGTCAGAGTTCGCGGATAGTGGGGTACCAAGGTCAAGGGAATATGAGCCAATCGAGACCTCCTCGAGAGCCATCCAATAAATATGGAAGGTATTTTTTGGGCGCATGTTGGCTGGGGACCGATGTTTGCTTTTGGTGCAGTATGTCGGGGTATATAATGAGAGAATACCCACGAAGGGGCATAGGGGGTATGGAACATCCTACGAGGTCATTTGTTACATCATCATCATCGATGCCTTATTCAGGAAGGGGTGCACAACCGATGGGTCGTGTTAGAGGTGATAGAGGAGCCACGAGTTCTAGTGGAGCTCAAAATTATATGTATGCTCTAGCGGATCGACAGAATTTAGAGGCTTCCCCAAATGTGGTTACGGGTACCTTGTCTATCTTTTCATTCGATGTATATGCCTTAATTGATCCTGGTTCTACATTATCTTATGTTACTCCATTGGTTGCTGGAAAGTTTGAAAGAATACCCGAACTATTAGTTAAGCCATTTAAAGTGTCCACACTTGTTGGTGAATCAATTGTAGCTAGAAGGGTTTACCGAAACTGCATAGTAACTATTTGTGGTCGTGATACGATGGCTGATCTTGTGGAGTTAGAAATGGTAGATTTTGATGTTATAATGGGTATGGACTGGTTGGCATCTTGTTATGCCATAATTCATTGCTGGATGAAAAAGGTATATTTCCATTTTCCAAATGAATCAGTCCTTGAATGGAAAAGTGAAATTAACGCACCAAGAGGTAGATTTATTTCTTATTTTAAGGCAAGAAGAATGATTTCCAAGGGATACATATATCATTTAGTTAGAGTAAGGGATACAAAAGCGGAGCCACCAACTCTTCACGTTGTTCCGGTGGTAAATAAATTTTCTGATGTATTTCCTGAAGATCTTCTAGGTTTGCCTCCTGAATGAGAAGTAGAATTTGGTATTGATGTAATACCAGGCACCCAACCAATCTCCATTCCTCCGTATAGAATGGCCCCAGAAGAATTACAAGAATTGAAAGAGCAATTGAAAGATTTGCTAGAGAAGGGATTCATAAGGCCTAGTATATCCCCATGGGGAGCACCAGTGTTATTTGTGCACAAAAAGGATGGCTCGCTGAGGATGTGTATTGATTATCGGCAATTGAATAAGGTGACTATTAAGAATAAATATCCTCTCACAAGAATTGATGATTTATTTGATCAGTTACAGGGCGCCAAGTGCTTTTCTAAGATTGATTTAAGGTCAGGTTACCACCAAGTGAGGGTCAAAGAGAAGGATATACCTAAGACAGCTTTCCGAACATGGTATGGTCATTATGAGTTTCTAGTTATGTCATTTGGGCTAACAAATACACCCGCAGCTTTTATGGATTTGATGAATAGGGTGTTTAAGCCATTCCTGGATGTATTTATGATAGCTTTTATAGATGATATTCTAGTTTATTCTAGATCAGAAGAGGACCATGCCAATCACTTACGACAGGTATTGCAGACTCTTCGTGATTGTAAGCTTTATACAAAGTTCTCTAAATGTGAGTTTTGGTTAAAGTCTTTGGCATTTTTGGGTCATATTGTATCTAGTGAAGGGATAAAGGTTGATGCTCAAAAGATAGAAGCTGTGAAGAACTGGCCAAGGCCCACAACTATGACATATAATTACCCAAAACTATTAAAAATTGAATTAATAGCTAAAAATAGCATAATAACTCAAAAACCATTAACATATAATTTTGACGATTTAAAAGAATTTAAAATGCATATAGATGAATTATTAGAAAAACAATATATACAAAAAAAATAATAGTAAACACAATAGTCTAGCAAAAGAAGAAAAAGTTGAATGGTTATTGATTATAGAAATCTAAATGCAAAAACTATGACATATAATTACCCAATACCAAATAAGATATTAAAAATAAGATAAATACAAGGATATAATTACTTTAGTAAATTTGATTGTAAATCAGGATTTCACCATTTAAAGTTAGAAGAAGAATCTAAGGAATTAACCACATTTACGATACCACAAGGATTTTATGAATGGAATGTACTACCATTTGGATATAAAAATGCACCAGGTAGATATCAATATTTTATGTATAGTTATTTTAAACAATTA